>NC_067472.1:77848183-78075683 GCF_947179515.1 Apodemus sylvaticus | reverse complement strand
AAATGTTACACTGGAGAAGAGGTTTTGTCTTGGTCTCAACAGGAGAAGAAAAGCTATGGATTCCTTCAAAATGAATAAAAATCAGATTTGACCAGGGTGAGCCCCCTGAAGATCCTGGCTGCAGACATGAAAGGAATCAAGAAGACCAACAAAACAGGAAACACGAATGCAGACCCTCTCCACAGGCCGCTCTGGGACTGGCTGAGACAGGAAATGTCTCCAGTCAGTGCGTCAGCTAAGCAGGGCCAGGAAATCTTGTGGGGTACAGAGTCCTCATGTCAAACTGATATTAGTTTGATTATACAATCTAAACTAAGTTATAAAAGTAAGACAGATGGCTTACCTGCTCGTACAGAGAGCAGAGTAAGTAAAATCTTCTTTAGCTGATTGGGCATACCATACATTTCATACATATGTTTTTGGTTTTGGTTTTTTATTTGTTTGTTTTGGTTTTTTTGGTTTTTCAGACAGGGTTTCTTTGTGTAGCTCTGGCTTCCTGGAACTCACTCTGTAGACCAGGCTGGCCTCAAACTCAGAAATCTTCCTGCCTCTGCCTCCCAAGTGCTGGGATTAAAGGTGTGTGCCACCACACCCGGCCACATAGATATGTTAATGCAGAAATGTCTATTACCTGCGAAAGTTCATATGTTTACAGACACCAATGCAGTTAAAACAACCATGATGGGAGCTGGAGAGATTGGCTCCGAAGTTAAGAGCACTGACTGCTCTTCTAGAGGTCCTGAGTTCAATTCCCAGCAACCACATGGTGGTCACAACCATCTGTAATGGGGATCTGATGCCCTCTTCTGGAGTGTCTGAAGACAGCTACAGTATGCTCATACGTAAAATAAATCTTTAAAAAAACAACCAACCATGCCAAGATTCACCCTCAGGGATGGTGAAAGGATGCTAAGATGCTAGGTAGGACCCACTTATTCCAGCACCCTCCTTCATCCAACCTCAGATGACCTCAATAGCTGTTTCATCAAAACTTGCTTCCAGGACAGCTTCAAAGCTGCTGACCCAAGTCGGCCCAGCCTCTCAGACTGTTCTAAGCAGGACACCATTTAAGCCCTGAACTTTCACAGAACACAGAGACGGGACAACAGATGTTACAGATAGCGTTCTTATATTTTTGGTTGTGAGCCCAGCCTTTGATGGCTGAGCCATCTCTCCAGCCCACAGCTAGTGTTCTTAAGACTGGCTAATTTCCCAGTTTTCTTTGGGTCTCCAAAAGAAAGCTATGCACTCAGACAGCAGGAAGCAATTTTATGAGAGCAATGCCCCTATCCCCAAGAAGTGGGGTGGATGCCTTGTGGTTGTTTGTTGGATGGTAGATGTTAAGAGGGAGTTGTCTACGAGTTGTTAATGGTCTTGGTCAGGGAGGAGACAAAGTAAGGGAGTTAGAGCCAATGATTTCCCCTTTTCTTTCTTTCCCTTCCTCTATCTAAGGGGAAATAATGGGGAAAGGGGTGAAAAGGAAAATGGGGGAGAGGGGATGAAAAGAAACAAATGGGGGGCAGAGGAATAACAGGATAAAACAGGATATTATTAAATCTGCCTTTAGGCCAAAGAACGTTAGCAAGCCAAATATCTTTACATTGGTATGGGTTTTGTCCAATGATTCAAATTTAAGGCCATATTTTGCTACAATATACTATATATATGTGTGTGTGTGTATATATGTATATATGTGTGTAATATATATATAGCATAATTATGTTTATATATACATATATACATTATATACCTATAACACGTACATATATATGTTTCAACTTGTTGCAGGTATTGTACTTATGTAATTCTTAAGAATGAAATATTAAGTTCTAGTCCTTTTAAAAACTGCAATTAGAAACTATTTACAGCCGGGCGGTGGTGGCTCACGCCTGTAATCCCAGCATTCTAGGAGGCAGAGGCAGGCAGATTTCTGAGTTTGAGGCCAGCCTGGTCTACAGAGTGAGTTCCAGGACAGCCAGGGCTATACAGAGAAACCCTGTCTTGAAAAAACCAAATCCAAAAAACCCAAAAAAAACCCCCAAAAACTAAAAAAACAAACAAACAATCAAAAGAAACTGTTTACAAAAACAAAAAATGCAAGTTAGGGGGCTGGAGAGATGACTCAGCGGTTATGAGCACTGACTGTTCTTCCAGAGGTCCTGAGTTCAATTCTCAGCAACTGCACGGTGGCTCACAACCATCTGTAATGGGATCCGACGCCCTCTTCTGTGTGTCTGAGACAGCTACAGAATACTCATATACATAAAATAAATAAATAAATCTAAGAAAAAAGAAAAAAGAAATTTTCGGTGGTGGTGGCGCACGCCTTTAATCCCAGCACTTGGAAGGCAGAGGCAGGTGGATTTCTGAGCTCAAGGCCAGCCTGGTCTACAGAGTGAGTTCCAGGACAACCAGGGCTATACAGAGAAACCCTGTCTCAAAAACAAACAAAACAAAACAAAACAAAACAAAACAATTTCTAGGTTCAACAGATAGTTAAGTAGCTAGGAACAAGCAATGTTTGTCCATTCAGATAAACTACAGATAGTCTTTAAACACTCTGAGAGATCTACAGAAAATGGCACTTAAAGATGTTTTCTTAATAAAAGGCCGTTTCTTGACAGAGCTGTCATATCCTGGCAGCACCCGCTTCTATTTCCAAGAAGATGATGGACACTGAGACCCTCGTTATAGAGTCTGCCTCAAACATGACAAACAAGCCACGGGCAAGAACCTGCCCTTGCCCCAGCTGCTCACTGTGTGCTGGACAAACTGGACAAACTGGATGCAGGGAAGTCAACTGAGCTTCTCAAGGACAGGGTAGGCAGTCCTTCGTAATTCCTGCTTCACAGAACAGTTGGTCTGCCAGGTGTTCTGAACAAGACGGCTGAAGGTGGGTGAAGTAACTTAGGGAAGTGTCACGTGACTGTCCAGGCAGCCAGCTGTCTGTCACGTCTATAGGTTTGGAAGCTGCTTGATCTGCACTTCCTGTATACTCAGGTAATTTTATTCCTTCTCAGGTCTCTGATAGGGCTGAAGACTAGACAGTTATAGTCTTAAGTAAGCTTAAATTGTTTAGGATTTGAAAAAATGTTTTACAGTCTAAGAAGCTACTCTTAAGTTTCTAAATGCAAGTTTTGATAGAAAATGATTTATGTACAGAACTCTAACTCACCAAGACAGTACAGATAATAGAGTACTTTTTCCAAGGTTGCTAAATACAAACGGACAGGACTTAGTGAGTGTAATTCTTACCTGATGGTTATCATGAGAGTTCTTATCATATGCTGTTTACTGATGCTAGAGAAAGAGCCTAACTAAAAGGGAGAGATGTAGAGAGAATTTCTTGTGTACTGTGTGGAAGAATCACCTGTCAATCAAAAAGCTGATGGCCTATTAGCAAAAGGCAGAGAAAAAGAGGTAGGCGTTCTGATAAAGAAAGAGGAACTCTGGGGAATTAGTCAGGTGTGGGAGACTCCCTGCCCAGGCTGAGGAGACAGAGACATGAAACTGAGGGGAGGTAGCCAGCCATGTGGCACACGCAGACTCAAATAAACAGGTCCTATGAGTTATGAGCTGGTCAGGGAACAATGCAAGCTTATGGCCTAGGCAGTTTTTCATATGTAAAAATTTCCATGTTGTTATTCAGGAACTGGGGCCAGGTAGAAGGGACTGCAGTGACACCACTCCATGCTCCCCCACCTGGCTCTGGATTACTTCTCCAGCACTGGGCCTGCCACCGTGCTCCCCACCATGACGAGAACAGACGAACCCTCTGAAAAGAGGATCAAGACCATAGTTAAATGCTTTCTCTTTTGTAGGAGTTGCCTGTGTCACAGTGTCTCTTCACAGCAGTGGAACAGTGTCTAAACAGGCTTCAAAGTTTGATTGGTTGGTTGAAACATCTATCAAAAGATGGCCTACTGAAAGACTTGAAGATGCCTGATACCCCTTGGCTTAGTGTTGATGGGGATTTTAAGGCTCAGGGAATTGCAGTGCTAGAGTGGATACACAGTGTAAACCTAATCCTCCACAATGGGAAGGCCCAGAAGACACGCCCTTTAGCAATCCTATAAGACGAAACTGGTGAGAGGGCCACCAGCACATTTGAAGAGTTTTGTTCTTGCCCTTTTCCTTGTGCCAGACCTAAGGGTTGGGGACACTGCTGCTCAGTGGATGAATGAATTAAGGCAAGGTGATCATAGCTCTTGATGGGCAACACAGACAAAGCAATGATCTAATAGCCTGCCCCGTAGTGATCAGCGCAGGCAAAGTGAATTTTATTTTGGCATGACTTGTATGACTTAGGTCCTGGCTAACCAACTATGGTGTTTCCAGGCATGAAACAAATAGGAAGCCTATTGTGTTTTCCTTTGACCTATATAAGCAGGAAATTTCTCAAACAAATAAAAGGCTACATTAAATCATGGTCAAGAGGTAATCTCAGCCTGTAAACCAATTTCTAGAGTGGAGTCAGCTTGCAGACCCAGGACTCCTTGAATAAGGAAGTGGCCAAGTTCCACTGAGTAAGGACTTTGATAAGACACCTACAAGTTTTACTGTTAGTCTTCCTCCTGTCCTTCCCCAGAGGGACCTATGGCCTTTTAGAAGGGAACTGTACACTGGGGGAAGGAAACTATCAGACTTTCTGGGGTCTATTGGATACTGTTCTGAATTGACACTGGTTCTGGGAAATCCCTAGAAACACTGTGGCCCTCCAGTTAAAGTCGGAGCTTAGGGAGGCCAGGTGATTAGTGGAGTTTAGGCTGAAGTCTGACACATAGTAGGTCTAGGGAGTCCCTGAATTTATCCTGTGGTTATTTCCCGAGTACCAGAATGTATAATCAGGATAGTTATACTTAGAAGTTGGCAGAATTCTCACACTAGTCCCCCGTCCTGTGGAGTGAGGGCTATTACGGTTGGAAAGGCTATGTGGGAATCTTTAGAGCTGCCTCTCTACCACGGAAATAGTGAACCAAAACCATTATTGAATATCAAGAACAACTGTCACCATCAAGGACTTGGAAGATGCAGGGAGGCGAGGGGTTCCCAGATCTCCCTTTAGCTCTATCTGGCCTATATTTTGGCAAGAATCTGTTTGCACAGATATTTGTGTTTTCTTCACTGAATTTCATTATCATACAACATAACATCAATTGAGATAATATCAATGGTTCTCTCTCTCTTTTCTTTTCTTTTTCTTTTTCTTTTCTTTTTTTTTTTTTTTTTTGAATTTTGGTTTTTCGAGACAGGTTTTCTCTGTATAACCCCTGCCTGTCCTGGAACTCACTCTGTAGACCAGGCTGGCCTTGAACTCAAAAATCTGCCTGCCTCTGCTTCCCAGAGTGCTGGGATTACAGGCATGTGCCGCCACCGCCCGGCAATGGTTCTCATATTTAAGTTATGAGATACTAAAGGAATTTGCCTCAAGGGACATTGCTACCTATTCTAAAATATATAATGAATTGTGGTTGTACATGTTTAAGTTATTATTACGGTCTGGTTACTGTTTTCATTTGGAAATTGACATAAGGAGATATGATTGTGTGTCAAGCTGATAAATGGTAGACCTGTGGCTATTCTTGGTTGGCAATTTGTCATCTGTGAATTAACTAAAACCCAAGTGGCTGGATACATGTGCAAGGGATTTTTGCTAGTTAGATCATTTGAGGTGGGAAGACCCATCCTATATCTGTGCCATTCCTCCTGGTGGCAGCCTATATAAAGGTCAGAGAAGAAGGTTTTTTTGCTTTCTTGTCCTCACTGTCCCTGGCAAGTCCATCCCTTCACTGGCATTAAAGTCTACTTCTTTGGGGTTCCTGAATATATTGAACACCACCTGAGACATCTCAGCTTCATGTACTGAACAATTACTGGATTCTAGAACCTTCCACTGGGAGACAGCCATTGCTGAACTAAGTGGACAACAGCTTAGAGGTCATTCTACTAAATTACCTTTACATATATTCAGTCAGCTGTGTCCTCTAGAGAACCCTGACTAACAGAGCTACATAATGACAGGATGCAGACTTAGGACACGCTCGCTCGGGAATCCCCATTCCCAGGGGATGGGGACACTGATGAGCACAAGAAATGGAAAGGATAGCCGGGCAGTGGTGGCGCACGCCTGTAATCCCAGCACTTGGGAGGCAGAAGCAGGTGGATTTCTGATTTCGAGGCCAGCCTGGTCTACAGAGTGAGTTCCAGGACAGCCAAGGCTACACAGAGAAACCCTGTCTCAAAAAAAACAAATCCAAAAAACCAAAAAACCAAAAAAAGAAAGAAAGAAAGAAACAAACAAACAAAGAAAGAAAGAAAGAAACAAAGAAAGAAAGAAAGAAAGAAAGAAAGAAAGAAAGAAAGAAAGAAAGAAAGAAAGAAAGAAAGAAAAAGAAAAAAAGAAAGAAATGGAAAGGATAAGGATAAGAAAATGAAACTAAGACCCATGAGACATTTCCGGGGCTCTGTCACCTTTCAGCCATCTGAGTCCAGTGGCTCAGATCAGAATCTGGAGGAAGGGGATTAAGAAGGTATAGTTCCCATCAAGAAAAAACTAGCATGCAGCAACAGGTACTCCAGTGACATGGACCAGGGTAGAGTGGGGAAGAAGGAGAATCCCAGGGGAGGGCACAGCGTGTGTGCATCAGGGATGTGACCAGAGAATGAGTGGGCTTCTAGACCAAAGCAGGGCTGGAGGTGATGACGCGCAGAAAGTAGGAACCCCCAGGGACAACACACAAGGCCTGTGACCAAGAGAACAACAGCCGTGGCAAGGCTGAACTTCACTCCTCTAATGCTACTCAGAAATGGATACCTGTGGTGGCGGGGCCAAACCCCACCCAGCCTCACTGATGAGCAGGTCTCTGGTGCCTGCCCAACACCTTCTCTGTAATATGGGATGAAGAGGAAAGGAACTATCATTTACTGAGCTCTTACCGTATACCAATCAAGGGCTATCTCTGCGTGTAATTCCTCATTTAATTCTGAGAAGAGTTTTAACAGGCTCACGTTACTATCATCCCATTTTACAGATGACAAAACAAGGCAAATGAAAACAAAGAGGTACATCACATTAAGAATGATGGCAGGAGCTGGAGAGAAGGCTTCCAGTGCCCATGCGGTGGTTCACAACTGTCTGTAACTCCAGGTCCAGGATGTGTGGCACCTCTAGCTTCTGAGGGCAACTGCACTCATGTGCACATACCCATGTGCACATACACACACACAGACATGCACACACAGAGACATGTACACACACACATATACACACACAGATATGCACACACACACAGACATGCACACACACACACACACACACACACACACACACAGACCTCTATGCTCAGGGGTTTGGAGCATCGCTCTTCCAGAGGACCCAAGTTCCATTCCCATCTAAAACTGTAACTCCAGTTTCAGGGGCAATGTCACCTTCTTCTGGCCTCCTCTGGCACTGCACACACATGGTAATAGGCATACTTGCAGGCAAAACTCCATACACATATAATAAAAATAAAAATAAAAAAGAAACTGAACATAGACAGTGAAATTCAAGCCCAGAAGTTGAACCAATCAGCCATGCAAGGCGCTTTACAGTTTACAGAGCACTTACATTCCTTCACAGTGTCACTGAAGGGTATAGTGAGATGATTCACACACCCAGAAAATTGCAATTACCACATGTGGCATACTGACTACTGACCCTTCTGAGGTGTCCACATCCTAAGTCCCGAAAAGGAACATGTTACTTTACATGACAATGGGGTTTTCAAACAAACTAAATTCAAAGATGGGCTGGGGTGGGGCGGGATGACCCTGTATACGTAGGCAAGTCAGTATATCACAGGGGCACATGAGCAGCAGGAAGGCCAGGTAAAGAGACTTAATGATGGACTCAGAAAGGCAAAAAGGTTAGAAGTTACAGCGGGGCTGGGGAGGGGACAAGCCACAGCTCGAATCCATTCCTGAACCCAGGTAGCTTCTAGAAGCTGGAAAAGCCAAGAAAATAGATTTTCTCTGACAGCCTACTGCAGGAGCCAGCCCTGCAGACACCTTAACTCTAGCGCAGTAACACTGGTTTTGGACTTCCTACCTTCAGAATGATACTACTACAAATCTGGGTAACAACACTAAGCCAGTCACTTTTGGTCATCTGTTTCAAGCAAAGGAACACATGCAGTCAGACTTCCTAGTCAGCCCTGGCTCCACTATTACTTCAAGAGACCCTGAACGGACACTTTAAGTGATGCCGCCCTAAACCTCAGTCTCTCCTTTGGTTAAAAATTAAAACAGGGCTAACTCACTGGACCCTGCTTCTCTGACAAATACAAATTAAGTGCTTATGTGGATGAAGTTTTACCTAAGAGTCAGAAAGTAGAAATGACCAGCCTAGAGCCACACATATACTGACAGAGAAACTCAATAATCTTCCTGCCTCAGCCTCCTGGGTACTAGGATTACTGCCCTGTTTACTCAGGTACTCATGAAGCATTTGCTAGGCTGTGTCCCCAGTGTTGAGCTGGAAACAGCTGGGAACCTAATTCTATCCTTGAGAGGCCTGAAGCCTAAAAGACAGAGATACAGACTCACAGTTCTCAAGAAACCTGATAAATGCTGAGAGGAAGGGAAGGAAGCTTAAAGGTCTGTAGGAATTCAAAGGTGTTGATGCTGATGGAGCCTATTATCAGGGGAAGACATCTGGGAGGAGATAAGGACTCCTCCCAGAAGTGTGGGCCTAAGGGCTGCACTTGGAAGGGATGGCTCCGCTGGAGACACAAGCAGGGACAGGGCTGGGTGCTTCCTCAGGGCCTGTGTTCCAGTGAGTGAATTGGGGACTGCGATAACTGCTAGGCCCTGGGGAGGGTAGAAGTCGCTGAAGGGCAAGGCAGGGTGCAAGGGAGGCGAGGTCCTGGCTCAAGCCCTCACCCGACATGTAATCATGGCGTGAATACAGGTCATCTCAGAGCCTCGTGACCCCATCTGAGGAACAGAGCATGAGCCAAAACTGTCTCCAAAGACCCTCCCCAGCCTTGACAGGGAAATGACATGACACAAAATTACAAAAGGGTCTTTATTTATAAAAAGCCAAAGGGGCCCCTGGAGCAACGGGACAGGAGGCAGGCAGCTTCTCAGGGGTCAGGGGCATTTGGACAGATGCGCTTGAGTGGGGGGGGCGCCCTCCGAGTCCTCTGTGTCACCCTGGGCTGCCTCAGGGACAGGTGGCACTGGCTCAAAGACAGGGTAAGCTTCAGGGGCCTGAAGAGGAAGGGCGGACAGGTGTGAGCTCCACTCTAACCCAAGAGTACAGCCTCCTAGCCTCTGCCTTTTCCACTCTGCTCCCCTGGGAACCCAGAGTTTGGCCCAGGACCGAGTAACCAGAATGGAGGGTAAGGCACCAAAAACAACAGCAACACTGTTTGGGGGGAAAAGACCTTGATTTGTCTGGAAAGCAAATCTAGTCCTTGTAGGGAAAGGCGATGTCTCAGGCTAAGTTTACAGTTCAGGGCATGTGTCTGTGATGCAGGGGACCCAGGCTCTCTTTCAGAAGTAGGGCACACCAAGCTGCACAGGTTTAAGTCCTTAGAGGAGCACCAAGCTCTCTCCAGGCTTTCAGTGCTCTTACACCAGCCACGATCCAGCCCGCAGGGTGCTGTCCGTCCGTAATATTCCTCCTCACCCAAGAATCCAACCTCCAGCTCAGCCTAGAACGAAGTCTCCCTGCTTCTCCCAAAGCCTCCAGCCCCACAAGGCCAGAGAGCAGGCTCTGGACTCTCTCACCTCAGCTTCTAGCAATTCTGGAACAGGTTCCTCCTTGGTCAGCTTTGGGGGCTCGTCAGTACCGCCTGCAGGTGTGCCCCCTGGATCTGTAATGCCAAACAAAGAGATACTTCCTGAGCAGCTGCTCTGTGCTGGGAGAATGGACCAGGAGCAAAAGAAACAGACAGGCGCTGGTCACACATGATGACATTATGGGGGCAGAGAGGGATACCAAGTTGCCAAGGAAGGAAGACTCAAGTTGGATCTTGTTAGGCAGGAGTGAGCAAGCAGACAAACAGAGGTAGAAGAGAATTCAGGCAGAGAAAATATATGCTCAGTGAGCACAGGTTCTAAATCATCTGAAGAATGGAAATAGTGACAGTAATACCACAAGACGCTGCTGTGCAGATCAAGAGCTCGGCACATAGGATGTGCTCAGTAAGTGCCAGCTAGCAGCTTCATTCATTCATTCATTCATTCATTCATTCATTTTGTGGTAGTAGAGATGGGGCTCAGAGCCTTAGGCATGTCAGACAAGCTCCTACCACTGGGATGCATCCCTTGTTCTATCATTTGATAGTAGCAAAAGTATTTGAAACATCTGGGTATGGCCCAGAAGCCCATGTGATGGTGTTCTTGACAGGGAACAATTTCGGCAGCAACGGTCTGTAAAGGCCTCAGTGTCAAACAAAGGAACCAAAGACCACAGGGAGCCAGCGCAGGATATGAAGCAGGAAAACAGCCATTTTGAATTTGTGCTTTAGGAAAGCTGTTCTGCAGCTGTGTGGAGGCCACCAGGGAGAGAGACGGGCAAGGAGGTGAGAGCAGGTACAAGGGAGAAATGAGAAGGCAGAGCCAAAGGCACAGGCATCAGCCACACCTGGGAAGTGGTACTGACCAGACAAGGGGTGGACTATTTGAAGACAGAGGAGCTGAAGAGGGCTCAGGCCCAAGGTGTTGCCTCACTGGCTCTGTAAGTCAGGGCATCTTTCTCTGGAAGTTGAGCTCCTCGTGTATAAAGAGGAATCGTAATAGGATCATCGGTCCCATAAAATGATAGTGAAGATTAAATGAAAAAACAAACAACAAAACATCGGAGTGCTCAGAGGAATGACAAACAGATGAGTGGTCTGTCAGCTGTTACTCTGCTGCTATTAATCACTATGATTATCAGAATCACTTATTCCCTGAACATCTATTACATATCCCACAAGAACAAGATCAGTATGGCTGACAGGAGATGGTAACTGAAAAGAGACAGCAGGCAAGCATAGAAATAATTCTACATACAAATTTCAGACGGTGATATGCTCCCTACAGATCTAAGAAGCCAGAGGAGTGAGGCTCAGCTGCAAGTCATTTCTGCCAGGGCGAGAGGACATAATTCAGAGACATGGACAAGATGTGGGTGGCTTCAACTCTGACGAGAGAGCTCCTGAGAGCCACAGGGCCCTACCTCTCTCCTGGCCCAATTGTGGGGGCTGAGTATCTTCTGTAATCACTTCTGGGGGTCCAGTCGGTGACCCAGGGCGGCTGGGCTGGGGTGTCCCCCCAGGGCTGGGTTCAGTGCCCTTCTGCAGTGACCCTTCAGAATGGAAACTCTGGTTGCTGTTCTCATCTGCTAAAGCAAAAGCCAAGTTAGCTGGCCAGAGAGCCCCAGGGGCTCCCTTCAGCACCCCACCCCACCCCCATTCTAGAATCTTTACATACCATTGAGATCCAGCAGGATGAGGGGGCCTCCCCCTCTGGGACTGGTGCCCCTACCGCGTCGCTCTCGGCCTCGGGATCTCTCTGCCCCGCCTCCTGCCCGCCGCCTCTCCTGAGGGTTAGAGAGGTAAGATCAGAGCTGGTGGTCTAAGGAGCTCTTACAAAGCCCCTCAATACGAATAAGGAAAGCTAGGCTCAGAGAAGCGAAAGGTGCTCCCTCAGGTTGTGGAGGCTGAGTTAGATCTTGAACTTGGGGAAAGTGTGTGTGTGTGTGTGTGTGTGTGTGTGTGTTTGTGCGCGCGCGCGCACGCTCGTGCCCCCTAATAATCGTTACCATCTGCCTGGGCTCCACACTGGAGTCTCCAAGCCGACCGAGGGTAGAAGCCAAGGTGGGGAGGGAAATTGCTTGAGTTGCATAGATGCAAGGCCTGTTGGGGGTTGGGCTTGCTCACCTCCTCCTGGGGATCCACCACAGGCACCCACTTGAAGATTCGAAGGGAAGTGTCACCCACAGTCACCCAGCGCTTCTCCCTGTGGGAGGTCAGGAGACTGGGTCAGGGAGGCCCAAGGATGAGCCCCACCGACTGGAGGTCAGGGAGGTGTGCTAGGGTAGGGACAACTTCGCTAACGCGGCATAGAAGCAGAAAGAACCCTCTAAACCCCAGGGCAAAGCATAAACGCATATAATTGGAGCTGCGGGTTTGCAGACACCCGGGGCACTCAGCAGGGCGCCACCAAGGCCTGGCCAGGGACTCAGGCGACGAAGACCCGGGGCCAAGCTGCGAGAGTGTCAAAAGCTTCAGGGGGCGGGGCATAGATGAGGGCTCCCGCTCAGGGAAAGCACCACTCCGGACCACGCTTTGTAGACCTCTGGGAATTGCCAGGGAAAGGGGGCGCCCTGTCGATTCAGAACACAGCTGGTGGGCGGGGGCAGTGGGCCAGGAAAGGGCGGACGCGTTTGGAGGAGGTGGCTTGGCTGTATCCCTGGCCCGGGGGCAGCGCTCACCATCTCCGGACCTTCTCGATGGTCGCCATCACCTTCTTGATGTCATCTTTGGCCCGGCTCCGGGTCTCGGCCCGCACGGTCCGGCCGGCCATGCTGGCGGGGCTCGGGCCGGGACAGAGCCCGTGGTGGGGCGGCCTGTGGTCCGGCGATCTCAGGCTGCGCGCCAGGCCCCGGCGCCGCTCTTTCGGCCTGCCGTCCCTCCGGGAGTTGGCCGCGCCCTCCCTCGCTCCCCAACGCCTCCGCGCGTCCCCGCCTGGCTTCCTGAGACCGCGCCCCGCCCCGGCCCGTCCCCGGAGCGGCCCGGGCGGCGCGGGCGGCTAGAGCCCCGGCCTGGAAGCCCGGCCAGCCCCGCCCCGGCCCGGGCCCGCCCCTCGGGGCGCACGGACGCACAGCGCCCTCTGCCCGCCGCGGAGAGGGAGAGCTGGGGGGCAGCTGTGCGGCTGGACGCGCGCGGCCCGAGCGAGGCGGTGCGTTCCGGCCACGTGGGCTCAGGGGTGCGCGAGAGGGACTGTCCTGCTGTGCCTCCGCGGCGGGTGGGCGTCCCTGAAATGCTCTGTGTGCGCGCGTCTGCCCTCTCCAGGCTGTTTGATTCTACGCTGCCCAACTTAACTTGTTCATTCATTCATTCATTGAACAGTCCCTTTAACAGTGCCAGTACGTGCCAGACTCTTGCGGGTGGAGAGAGGGCCTCCTCAGCCAGAATGGCGGGAGTGAAAAAGACCATGTAGATGGGGTAGCAGAGCAACTTGGCATTCCTTGAATCAGGGTGTGTAATTGGTAGAGATACTTTGGAAAACTGGCAGTCTTCCAGTGAGAAACTTATGCCAACCCTTCTTCCAACACTTTCCACTTCCCACTCATTAACACTCAACAGAAGGAATGTGTGCTGCCTAGTTTTTTGTCAACTCGACACAATCTAGGGTCATCTGGCATGAGGGAACCTTGGTGGAGAAAACACCTTCATCATGATGCACTGTAGGTAAGTCTGTGGGGCATTTTCTTGATGATAGTTCCAAACAGGCTCAACAATCTTGGTGAGCAAGTCAGTAAGCAGCCTTTCTCCAAGGTCTCTGCTTCAGTTCCTGCCCTGACTTCATAACTGCTGAAATAAATCCTTTCCTCCATAAGGTGTTTTTGATCATGGTGTTTATCACAGCAATAGAAACTTCACTAGGACAAAATGTATCTGTATGAACACCAAGATATGGATACTGGAAAGTTTGGTACACAGTAGGACCAGCCTGGGAACAACTCAATAGAATGGGATGGAAAAGCAGTTACTGAGCCGGGCAGTGGCGGTGCACGCAAGCCTATAATCCCAGCACTTGAGAAGCAGAGGCAGGTGGATTTCTGAGTTTGAGGCCAGCCTGGTCTACAGAGTGAGTTCCAGGACAGCTAGGGCTATGCAGAGAAACCCTGCCTTGAAAAACAAAACAAACAAACAAACAAAAAAGAAGTCAAATTTCAGCTTGTTACAATTACCTGCATGGCCGTGGGCAAGTCTTTTGTCGTCTTGCCCCTCTAACATGGAAATAAGTTAATGTGTATATACAAACATTTAGGATAGTGCTTGGCACACATGACTACCCAACAAATACTGCTGGTTAGTGTGTGTGTGTGTGTGTGTGTGTGTGTGGCCACTGCTGACAGTGTGGCTTCCCCGTTCACCTGTGGTGTGCTCTGCCGATGAGCTTGGCTCAGACAGGCTGCTTCACTCCCCTTTCTCACAAGCTCCATGGAAGTGGAAACTCCTGGTTTGTTTGGAAAGTTATATCAAATGATAGTTTGCTGGGGCACACGGGTGAAAGGATGTCTTGTTAAGCGGACTTGTGAAAGAATGTTTTCCTGAAGCAGGCACAGGTGAAAGGATGTTTTGATACTGCAAACACTCAAAAGGATTCGTGAGGACGGAGTATAGCTATGACCCCATGGACGGTGGGGCACTGAGCCTTTGTTTGGTTTGCTCCGCCTCGCTGTTTTTCCCTAACAAGACGAATGTATTGGTTCACCTTACATATCGTTGTTGAGGTCAACTTGTGGTAACACCACCATGGAGAGAAACTCACCCAAGAACTACTTGTCAGGTTCCTGTGGCAGCTTGCAGCTTCTGTGGCCTTGGGCTGGTTGGCGAGCCTGGCAGTTTCTTCAGGATTAAACTACAGCTGCAGGTGGCTGCCTGCCTAGAGGGCTGCACTCTACCTGCTGTTTGGTGTTTGCTATGGGACTGAACTGCTGACAAAGAAGATCAAACTTGCCCCCCAAACAACTACTGCTGAACAGGTCCACTTCCCCCACATCCTAGTAATTCTTCTCTTCCACTGCCTCTGCTGGGTTGTGGGCAAGCGGAGAGGTTGGACACTCATTAAAAGTAGGTTGCAAAAAAAAAAAAAGTATGTTGCAAAAAATTTATGCCTATACTCTATCATCTGAAGCCTGAAACCAAATATAGGCCCTCTCTGTGCCAGAGCCCAAGACAGAGTAGGTGCTTGGGAACCAATTAAAGAGGCAAGCGTGCCCATTCCTTTCAGTGTCTACCCTAGGTTGATGAGTTGCTGATTTGAGTCTGACCTCTCTGAAGCTTCTGCTCCCCTGAATAGAAGACTGGGTCTGAATGCCTTAGTTAGTACACATGCAGATGTGTGGGAGGGTCTGCAACAGTAAGATGAGGGAGAGGCTGTCCCACTTCTGATCAGTGTGACAGAGAAAGGAGACGGTACCTAAGAAAACTAGACAGGGGGTGCATGCCTTAGGTGCGTCCTAATCTAAACAGGGCTTCCGTGACCTCTCTTTGTCTTTCCGCAAAAGGAGGACCTGCCTGCATTCTTCTGTCAGCCCTGCACCTTTCCTCTCCGGTTTCCCAGCTTTTCCTTCCAAAGCAGCCAATAATCAAGCTCTACCTCAGGTCTGAGCCTAAGTCTCCTCCCAACCGGACACAGAACTGCCTTAAAGGCCCAAGTTCCCATTCACTGTGCCAACACCTGCCTCCCAATTCTGGCCCCTTCCCAGTCTAAGCTCACAAGCTGGTTACTGAGCTCTGGGCCAAGGAATTTTGCCTGAAAGTAATGGTGGGAAGGAAATATTTGGGGTCTGAGCTATGATTGGCCGAGCCCGAGCCACGCCCTTAGCCCTTTCCCCCTTTTTCCCCCCTCCTCTCCTCCTCCCCCGGAGGGGTGTGTTGAGGGAACCAGGATCAGCCTGGGGCCAGCATGAGCCAGAGGGAGGGAAGTCTGGGTAAGGGGTTGAGTGACTTGATCCTGGGTCCTTGTTGGGAATAGGAGTGGGGGGGGGTTGAAAGGTGGGGTTTCAATGTCTGTCAGCACCACCCCACCCCCAAGTCTGGGAGGGGAACGGCCTGGGCGGGGGAGAGGAGTCGCCGGTGTCAGGTAACCAGCGGGTGAGTTGGGAGAAAGAGCAAGCGCAAGGAATTGAGGCTTCAGGGCCTTGGGTTCAGGGGTAGGATCAACGAATATATATGGGTGAGTAAACCCTGAAAAGGGGCTGGGGTCGGGTTGGGACAGGATAATAGTTCTTCTTGAGTATTAGGAAAGAATCAAAGCTGAAAGACTGGAGGGAGAGGCCGAGTTAAGGAAGTCTTTGATCTTCGAAGAAGCTACAAGTGCCGAGAGCCCAAAATACTGGCTTCTGAGATCTCTGCTGGCAGTGGGAACCTCCGACAGAGGGGATTGTCGGTTCAGGACTACATTCCCCAGCATGCATTGGGGTGCCAGCAGTGTGCATGTTGGGAAATGTAGTCGGCTTTCTGTGGCACCACCCTCTAACCTGTTGTTGATTGATTGATGGTGCTGCCTAGCATACCTAGCATGTCACATAGAAGCAACATGGAGGGAATAGGTCATCGGTTTCTCTATCTGTACGAGGGGCCGAAAAGGCGGGTTCAGTGCTTCCGGCTGAATTCAAACAAGAGTTGGAGAAATCCAAAGACATGTGAACTTTGTCCTTAAAGAGTTTCTGGATAGTATTGGTGATATAGAGTGAGGAGTCTCAGGATCAGGCAGATTCACATGGATAAAAGAAGCTACTTTGGAAGTATGAACAAATTGCCTAAAGTGGATGGAAGAAATTTATTTGAGAGTAGGGAGAATTTGGAGGCAGCACTATGAAGGAGGTATATGAATTTGGTCCTAATTGTATTTCAGTAGTGTCTGAGAGACATCTATGTAGAGAAACTGCTTGGCCAGAGATCTGGTTGGTGCCTAGGATGGGGCAGATTCTTCGGAGCCTGAATATTAGCAACCAGAGCAGAGCCTCTGGGTCCAGGAAGAGCCAGCTTGGGAAAGACAAGGTTAGGGAGAGAGGTTTGGGTTGCCTTCTTAACTTCTCACTCCCTCTTCCTTCCCACCAGATAACCACCAGGCTGACTCCTCAATCTCGTTCCTACCCCATTTGGAGGCCAAGATCCGCCAGACACACAACCTTGCACGCCTCCTGACCAAATATGCAGAACAACTGCTGGAGGAATATGTGAGTAGGTGAAGGGTTGGGGTGGGGTGGGGGCGATCGCTCACAGACGTCTTCAGCCACGCATTTCTTCCATCTCATCCCCAGTGTTGGAAATCAAAAGTTTCTGAGGGGAATGTTAACTTTCTTCTGCCTACACAGTAAAGGAGCCTGTAATATTTATCCGTTTGTTTGTTTGTTTGTTTTTGAGGCAGTGTTTCTCTGTATAGCCCTGGCTGTCCTGGAACTCACTCTGTAGACCAGGCTGGCCTCGAAATCAGAAATCCACCTGCCTCTGCCTCCCAAGTGCTGGGATTACAGGCGTGCGCCACCACCGCCTGGCTAGCAGTCCACATTCTTAACCACTGGGCCATCTCTCCAGCCCATATTTATCCTTTTAAATATAACTAATATTTGTACTTATAAAAGACACATGACAAGCCAGGCGGTGGTGGCACAAACCTGTAATCCTAGCACTCTGGGAGGCAGAGGCAGGCGGATTTCTGAGTTCAAGGCCAGAGTGAGTTCCAGGACAGCCAGGGCTACACAGAGAAACCTGGTCTCAAAAAAAAAAAAAAAAAAAAAAAAAAAAAAAAAGACAGCTAGGTCAGGTCATTTAATTTTCTTTCTTTCTTTCTTTCTTTCTTTCTTTCTTTCTTTCTTTCTTTCTTTCTTTTTTTTTTTAAAAACTACTTAATAAAATATCTATTGACAAGCCTGATTTTGTAACTAAACTGCTAGCTCTTTAGAAATCTCTTTCTAGTTGTCCTTCTGCCAAGCTAGTTTACCTTCCTTTTGAGCTCCTCCAAACCCAGGAAGGCTCCTTAGGTCTTCCCTAGAATCTTGTTTCACTCTACAAGCCCAAGGAGCTTCTTACCCAGAGCGTCTTCCCTGACGATCCTCCAAGCCAAAAGAGAGAGAGAACCCCCCCAAGAACTGACTCCCTCTCAAAGGTCCAATTGCTTATAAGATGTCCCTAGCTCCTCCCCTGTACCCTTGGCAGACTGAGTTCTGTCACTGTCACCATGGTGGGAGTGGGCTACAAGCCAAGTCAGTGGGGGCACAAACCATTTCACCCTTATGGTGGGGCAGCTCAAGGCCATCCAGGTGACTGCCTTGCTTCACAGAGCAATTTGCCTTAAAATAGGCAGGAACTTTCCATTCTTTCCCACCCCCCCACCCCCACCCCAGACAGGGTTTTTCTGTGTAGCCCGGGCTGTCCTGGAACTCACTCTGTAGACCAGGCTGGCCTCGAACTCAGAAATCCGCCTGCCTCTGCCTCCCAAGTGCTAGGATTACAGGCGTGCGCCATCACCTCCTGGCCTTTCTTTAGCATTCTTATCTAAGTAGGACTAGGCTTTTACAAGTACACACAAAGTGCATCTCTGCCGGACACACCCAACTCCACTGACAAACACATCATCTTTCCTAACTTGTATATTTTGCTAAGGATTAGGTTTTCTTTGAACTGTAATCAAATATCCTGCCACAGGACCCATCAGTGGTCAAAGGATATTGTGCCTCAGCTTGGATGCTCCATCCTTGGAGCCATTCTGAGGAAACAAAGGGAACTCTGAAAGTCAGGAAACATAGATTTGGGCTCAGCATGATCAGGGCCTTTCAATTCTTTGAGCTGTAAAATGAAACAGCCGGACAATGTGAACTGTGAACACTCCCACCTGGAACATTTGGAGAAGCCAAGAGGGGGTGTCAGTAGGGGGCAAAAATTCTTCCCATGAGGGTCCTCTTACAGAGAAAAGGGACCTGCCAACAGTCCCTGCCTGGCCTCTAGATTACCATAGTGTAGTGGGCGGAGGCTGGTGTTTTGGTTCAGACAGACTGTAGGGTTACTTAATTGTGACCTTGGTGGTAATGGTACCATTAAAAAAAATGTAACCATGGTAACGGTGGCAGTAGGATGGTAACACGGCAAGCTTTGTAGACATACCAACTTGCTTTGCTGCTTCCCGGGAGAGTAGCCTGCGTCAATCATTCTTCCGGGTCTGCTTTTTTTTTTTTTAATTGTACTCCTTTATTTTGCTGCGTGCATGTCAGTGCTCACACAAGTGCCATGCTGTGTGCATGAAAGTCCGAAGACAGCTTAAGGGACTCGTTTCTCTCTTCTACCATACGGATCCCTGGATCACATTGAGGTTAGCAGGCTGGCAGCCACCTCAGTGGCCCCGACATTCTCACTTCCAAAACTATCACCACCATCCCCACCTTTAGGAAGATACTGTATCCAAAGTGGCAAGCACAAGGCCTGCACTGGCGCCAAGAGACTTGCGAAGCACAAATATCATCTTCACAGCATTTGACAAATCACAAATCACCTTTGTTTTTCACTTGTTCCTACAAATAATGGTTATCAACGAGGGGAAGAGGAAGGGAGTCTGACCTTGTCCCTGCACTGCTTCTGTGATTCTCAAGAGGCGTCTGATAGAAAGACAGAACGGGGGTTGGGGGGACATTGCTTACTGTCAAAGAACAGAAGGCTGAAGCCAAAAGAGGGGAATGGTCTTGCAAGAAGTCACAGCTAGTCAAGTGGCAGAAAGGAGTCAAACCCAAGTTTGGGATTGAAGATACAGTTTAGCTGGTAAAGGTAACCAGAATTTGGTCCCCAGAACTCACATAAAGGTGGACGAAAGCTGACTCCGTGGTCTTTTGACCTTCGCATGTGCAGTGTAGAACCAGACTCTCCCCCACACCATGCATACACTTACAAAAAAGGGAGGACACACGCCGGTACTTGGGAGGCAGAGACAGGGACTATGAATTTGAGGCCTAGCCTGGTCTTGATCGTGAATTCCAGGCTAGCAAAAGCTGTAGTAAGACTGTCTCAAAATAAACAAGTAAATAATAAGTTAAAAATAGCTCATTTTTAGCCAGGCAGTGGTGGCGCACGCCTGTAATCCCAGCACTCTGGGAGGCAGAGGCAGGCGGATTTCTGAGTTTGAGGCCAGCCTGGTCTACAGAGTAAGTTCAGGACAGCCAGGGCTATACAGAGAAACCCTATCTTGAAAACAACAACAACAACAACAAAAAGTTCATTTTTATCGAGCTCTTCCTGGGGACCCTTCACACTTCTGAGTACTTACTGGCTGTTAGAGAAACAAAGGCAGCGGTGTGCGATGCCCATGTAGTTTTTTGGTTTTATCTCGAGAGGCTCTATCCTTTGCAAGAAGAGGAAACTAAGCCCCCTCCCCCCAGAGGGGAGGAGGGCTGTTAAGAGTGGGCGCGCCCCCATCGCGGTCCGCGGAGCCCCGCTGACCCGTGGCCATGTCTCCGCAGGTGCAGCAACAGGGAGAGCCCTTTGGGCTGCCGGGCTTCTCACCACCGCGGCTGCCGCTGGCCGGCCTGAGCGGCCCGGCTCCGAGCCACGCGGGGCTACCGGTGTCGGAGCGTCTGCGGCAGGATGCAGCCGCCTTGAGCGTGCTGCCAGCTCTGTTGGACGCCGTCCGCCGCCGCCAGGCGGAGCTGAACCCGCGCGCCCCGCGCCTGCTGCGGAGCCTGGAGGACGCGGCCCGCCAGGTTCGGGCCCTGGGCGCCGCAGTGGAGACCGTGCTGGCTGCTCTGGGCGCTGCAGCCCGCGGGCCTGGACCAGAGTCCGTCGCTGCCGCAGCCGCCACCCTCTTCACGGCCAGCAGCACTACAGGCGTCTTCTCAGCCAAGGTGCTGGGACTCCACGTGTGCGGCCTCTATGGCGAGTGGGTGAGCCGCACCGAGGGCGACCTAGGCCAGCTGGTGCCAGAGGGCGTCGCCTGAGAGTCAGTACTTGTTCTTGCAAGCTCTTGGGCTTCTAATTCTCTGTCTCTCCATCTGTGTCGTCCATGCGTGTTCTCGGACTGTCCCTATCTTTCTGCATTGTGTGGTCTCTTTCTCTTCTGCTCTCCTCTCCTCAGGGAGCTTCTGGTACCCACCAGTTTCTCATTTTTGTCTCTTTCTCTCCGGTCTTGAATTCTGTCTCCCAGAGGTTTCTGTTTTGTTTTCTGGTCTCTTGGTTCTTTCTTGCTTTGTTTGCTTGCCTGTTTGTTTTTGAGACAGGGTCTCACCCTATAGCTCTGGATGACCTGAACCTTGCAATGTAGGCCAGGCTGGCCCCGAACGCATAGAAACCCACCTGCCTCTGACTCCCCAAGTCCCCCACCTGTCTCCCTGTGGCCCATATAGGTATGTGTAACTCTTATTTCATCTCATGGAGGTGACACTTTTTCTCCCTTCAGTTTCTTTGTTCTTCACTGACCAGAAAAGTGCCTACTTGTCCCCTGGTGGCCAGGCCACCTACCCTCAGGACCGTCCCACCAGTTCCTTTGTAGGAAATCCCTTCCCCTTTAAGGTCCTTCCCCTTCTTACCTCTCTACTGTGTTCTCAATAGCCCCCAGCCCTAGGCTGCTCAATGGAGAGGGAAAGGCAGAAAAACATCTTAAAGAGTTTTATTTGAGAATAAATTAAATTTTTGTAAATAAAATGTTTAACAATAAAACTTACAGTTTTATGAAACATACTTGCTGCATGTGGGGAGACTTGAAAATCGGATCTTTAGACTACAGGAGGTTCCCCTCCAGCCCCATGCCCACAAGGGCACATGCTAGGGATACCACCTGCCAGTTCTGAACACAGAGTGGATAATCCTAGCAGGAAACAGATGCCACATGAGTCCTAGTGGCCGTGCCAGGCATTGGGCTGCCATCACTGGAGAGCTCAATAGAACCCATCAATGGAGAGGTAGACCAAGGAGAGGGACTCCAGTGAAGAGAGCCTTTCAGAAAGGCCAGGGCTCCACCCAGGAATCGAGGTAGACAGAGACACGAAGCAAGACCCTGGACTTCCTCAAATACAGGAAAAAGAACATCAGGGCAAGCCCAGGAGACCAAATGTTCTCTCCCTGGAGGAAAGCCTCTTCAGAAGGGCTCTTCTTTCCAGCCAGGAAGTAAAACATGGAAGTCAAATGGATCCAGAGTGCCCCTCCCCCAAATCTGGAAGGGAGTCTCTAGGACCTGGCAGGAAGACCCAGACAATATAAGGAGGAGAGGTTTGACTTCCAGGAAATATTCCCAAATGCTGGGCACACAGGCCCTGTCTGCTAAGTGGGATGTGGTGTGTTCTTAGCCTCAGAAGTAAGGCAGGAATGAGTCCTCCGAAAGAGACATTCTTGAGACTTCTCATAGAAGGCTGACCACCTATGCTGGGTACTTGGCCTTCAGTAAAGCTAAGTCCCTCACAGCCCGGTCCGTCCAGTGACCATATTCCCGGGTCACTATGTAGCCGCGGCATTTCCTCTCAAAGGCTGAGGCCCCAAAAGGGACAAGCCCCAGAGTATCCTCTTCTGGAGGGATGGGCAGCCCTAAAGCAGTCATGATAGCCGCCATGTTGCCCAGTAGGCCTTGGGCCCTGAGTCTTGCCGCTCCCAGCTGGGCCAGCAGGATAGGGCTGCCAGGATTCAGGTCACTCTGATCGTCCCCCACCAGCTGGAGGTGTTGGGTCAAGGCCAGGAAGGCTTCCTGGGCTCGGCCCAGCCGCTCTGCATCCCCCATCGCATGCCAGGCCTTGAAGGAGACAGCCGCAGAAGGCAGGGTGCTGAGCTGGAGCTCGGGAGCCGAGAAGCCGGGGTCACTGAAGGGGCTGCCCTGGCTCTGGAGCTGTACGGGTGAGACACAGAAGTAAGAGGGCTGAGGGGGTGTCTGGGTGAATGGCTTCCCTCTGAGACTGGCATTGTCCCAGAGGAAGCCACCATTCACCAACCTTGAGGAGCTGCACGGGTAGTCAAGGGGACTACAGGTTCCCTTTTGTCCCCTGTGTATCAGCTGTGTCTCATTGAGTCACACGAATCCACAGCTCTGCATGGCGGTATGGTACACGATAGGAATGATACTCATAAAAATGAACACAGCGTCCAGCATGCCTATAAGTGATAACCACTACCTACTAATATATGAATATCAATGAGCAACATGACCTTTCCCGTCATGTTCAGTCCAAGGACATTATTAACAGGTAGTAACAGCTGATGTCTCTTTCTTTTCTTTTTTTGTTTTGTTGGTTTCTTGTTTTTTGTTTTTTTTTTTTCAAGACAGGATTTCTTTATGTAGCCCTGACTGCCCTGGAACTCTGTAGACCAGGTTGGTCTTAAACTAAGAGATTTGCCTGCCTTTGTAGACCAGGCTAGCCTTGAACTCAGAGATCCACCTGCCTCTGCCCCCCACCCCCTAAGTGCTAGGACTAAAGGTGTGCACCACTACCTTTGTTTTCTTTTTTTTCCTTTCTTTTTTTTTGGGGGGGGGGGTTGTTTTGTTTGGTTTTGGTTTTGGTTTTGGTTTTTCGAGACAAGGTTTCTCCATATAGCCCTGGCTGTCCTGGAACTCACTCTGTAGACCAGGCTGGCCTCGAAATCAGAAATCCACCTGCCTCTGCTTCCCAGAGTGCTGGGATTACAGGCGAGTGCCACCACGGCCCGGCCCACCTTTGTTTTCTAAACAGGGTCTCACAGTGTATCTATAAGTCTGTATGTAGGCTGGCTTCAAGCACACAGAGATCTGCCCGCCTCTGCTACCTGAGTCTGGGACTGGAGGAGGGTGCTTACTACCTTCAGCCTCTGATGTTTTGCTTGTTTTTTTTGAAACCCTGTCTCGAAAAAAAACAAATCCAAAAAAAAAAAAAAAGATTTATTTAGCAGGCTAGTGGTGGCGCACACCTTTAATCCCAGCTCTTAGGAGGCAGAGGCAGGTAGATTTCTGAGTTCAAGGCCAACCTGGTCTACAGAGTGAGTTCCAGGACAGCCAGTGCTATACAGAGAAGCCCTGTCTTGCAAAACCAAAATAAAATAAACAAACAAAGGAAGACTTATTTATTTATGTTATATGTATGAGTACACTGTAGTTGTCTTCAGACACACCAGAAGAGAGTGTCAGATCACATTGCAGATGGTTGTGAGCCACCATGTGGTTGCTGGGAATTGAACTCAGGACCTTTGGAAGAGCAGTCAGTCCTCTTAATCACTGAGCCATCTCTGCAGCCCCTACTCAGTCATTTTCCTTCTTTCTTTCTTTCTTTCTTTCTTTCTTTTATATTTTTTGGTTTTTTTTTTGTTTTGTTTTGTTTTTTGTTTTTTTTGTTTTTTTTTTTTTTTTGTTTTTTTGAGACAGGGTTTCCTCTGTGTAGCCCTGGCTGTCCTAGAACTCACTCTGTAGACCAGGCTGGCCTCAAACTCAAAAATCCGTCTGCCTCTGCCTCCCAAGTGCTGGGATTACAGGCATGTGCCACCACCGCCACCACCGCCACCACCGCCTGGCCCCTACTCAGTCATTTTGACGGTCCTTTTTTTTCTGTCATTTTTGGGGTGGTTTGTTTTCTCCCTCAGAGTCTCATGTAGCCCAAGCTGCTCTTAAACTCCCCGTGTGCCAAGGGTGATGACCTTGAGCTCTTGCAGCTTCAGCCACCCAAGTGCTAGCGTTGCCGGTGTACACATCACACCTAGCCTGACACACAACCCTAACACACACTAACAGGCCTAACTGATAGATCACAAATCTCATGTCCCCATTTTGCAGGTAGAAAACAGACTTAGGGAATCCAGTGATATGCAGGGAATAGTGGTGGAGATAAGACTAGAACCTAGATATATTTTTGTTTGTTTTTCTTTTTTCTTTTTTGGTTTTTGGAGACAGGGTTTCCCAGGCTGTCCTGGAACTCATTCTGTAGACCAGGCTGGCCTCGAACTCAGAAATCCACCTGCTTCTGCCTCCCAGAGTGCTGGGATTACAGGCGTACGCCATCACCTCCCGGCTTGTTTTGCTTTTTTGAGACAGGGTTTCTTTTATAGTCATGGCTGCCCTGGAACTCACTCTGTAGACCAGGCAGACCTTGAGCTCAGAGATCTACCTGCCTCTGCTTCCTCTGCCCTGGGATTAAAGGTGTGCACCACCACATGTAGCCTAGAACTGAGATTTTGTAACTGTTTTAAAGTACAATGTAGCAGAAGAGTTGTAAGCTTCAGGGTCTGGACCAGGCAGCTGTGTAATTTAGGAAGGGACAGGGCTACGATCAGGCCAAGCTTCGGCCAATGGGATCCCTGTCCTTTCCACTCAGAATGGAAACCAGCACCGGAGGGGTCATGCAAGTGAATACCCAAGACTCAGAAAGCAAGCGGCCAGCTTTACTTCTAGAGGCGAGTAGGTGGGAGCTTCTAGAATGGAGTTCCACAGACCTGCTTCCAGACCCTGGCATTGCACTCACTGGCTCAGGGCCCAAAGGCAAATGACTCCTCTCTATGACTTTCTTCACCTATAAAATAGATCCTGGTTTGAACACTCAGAGGAGTTTTAGGGGTCTCGCAGGGCATGAGCCAGTTCCAGAAGAATGCCTCCCTAAACTTCTAGGTGTGGGGTGTGTATATTTGTGTCTGTGTGTATCCTGTGTATATGTGTGTCTATGTGCAATGCATCCTATGTGTGTTTGTGTCACTGTCTGTGTGTATCCTGTGTGCATGTATCTGTGTTCCTGTGTGTGTCTGTACATATCCTGTGTGTATGTCCCTGTGTCTGTGTGTATCCTATGTGTATGTTTGTGTATATGTGTATCCTGTGTGTCTGTGTGCGCACGCCCGGCTATTAGTGGCTTTTTAATAAGTGTTTGTTGTGGTTTTCCTCTTTACCCAGCTAGCTCCCAAGTAATTGAGACTGGACTATTACAGTTATTTAACAAGTTCTAAGGGCACAACAACTGAGCAGTATTACTCTATTTTAATCCTTTAAGATAATCTGGCTAGCCGGGCAGTGATGGCACACGCCTGTAATCTCAGCACTCTGGGAGTCAGAGGCAGGCGGATTTCTGAGTTCGAGGCCAGCCTGGTCTACAGAATGAGTTCCAGGACAGCCAGGGCTACACAGAGAAACCCTGTCCCGAAAAAAAAGCAAATACAAAAAACCAAAAAAAAAAAAAAAAAAAAAAGATAATTTGGCTACCTCCAGTCAAAATTCCAGTGATATATTTTAGTACTGAGCTGACTCTTTAGACTCCAGGTGTTTTCTCATGCTGTCTCAATTCTTTCTGCAAGGCAAATCCCCACTTCCTCTCTCTCCTCTTCCCTCCCCCTCCCCTGGCTGGGAGGAAGTCCAGCCCTATTCTCTCCCCTGCTCAGTCATTGGCTGATCAGCTTCTTTATTGACCAATGAGGGAATAATTAGGGAGAGTGTTCATGGAACGTTGAGACGGGAGATTCTGAGACTAAGGATTGCAACCAGATGTGGGGGAACAGAAATCAGCACTTGAATAATACAAGGACAGTCTCTACACAGCGCATAATAACAGTATGCCTGTAACTTCTAACTTTGCAGAAGAGGAGGTCAGGACCAAGGGAAGAGAGCTGCTTGGTGTCACTCAGCCATCAGTGACCACAAAAGGAAATGTGACTCTGCCCACCTCAAGTTCACAAGCGGGTCTCCCTATCCTGACCAGCACCTTCTCCCCAGCCCTGCATATGCCAGCATCACTCACATAAGTCTGTAGCAATGCTGATGTGTTCTTCTGCATGTAGAGAGCCAGGCTGTAGGCTTGACCGATGGGCTCTGACGGGGAGATGGGGGCCGCAGGACTGAGGCGTGGCAACAGCAGGCTCAGTAGGCAGAGGGGAGCTGCTAGGGGATATAAAAGGGCCATCAGTAAGTCCCTGGCCCTCTTAGTCATTTATTTATTCCAACAATGTCCAAAGAGGCATTTGTGACCTATCTTGTCTATTCAAGTCAGGGCAAAATTACCTGGTTGGCTGATTGTTTCATGTCCAGAACTCCCCTTTGAGACAGGGTAACCCTGGCTATCCTGGAGCTCACTGTGTAGACCAGAGTAGCCTCAAACTCACAGATTCACCTGCCTCTGCCTCCTGAGTGCTGGGATTACAGGCCTGTACCACTTTATGCAGTTGTGGGAGTGTTGCTTATCTGAACACTCATTAAAATCTTCCCTTTATGAAAATCCATCCAACTCTACTAGGATCCCCAAAACTATAGTGTGTACTTTTCAGTACATTTGTTACTTTATTGTTGTTGTTTGAGACAGGGTTTCTCTGTATAGCCCTGGCTTGTCCTGGAACTCACCCTGTAGACCAGGCTGGCCTCGAACTCAGAAATCCGCCTGCCTCTGCCTCCCAAGTGCTGGGATTACAGGCATGCGCCACCACGCCCGGCTCCATTTGTTACTTTCAATAAATAATTTGAATTGGGTCAGAGAGATTAAGAGCACTGACTGCTCTTCCAAAAGACCCATATTCAATTCCCAGCACCCATGTGGTAGCCTACAACCTTAAGTCCAATTTCAGGAGATCTGATACTCTCTTTGACCTCCTCAGGAACAAAACCAATGATAAAAATTAAAAACAGCAGCAACAACAAACTTTGAAGAAATCAAAGGATGTTCCCAGAATCTAGTCACTTCTCTCCTTGCCACCTGTAGCACTTCAAGCCGAACCCTGTCACCCTGTCTCTTTCTTGGTCTCTGATCCCCCCTGGTAGAGTCCCGCCCATCCAAGCATGTCCCTCCTCACTCAGTGTAAACGCAGGTCAGCAGAGGTTCTGTTCCCTCAGCACTGGATCTGTTTGTTTGTTTGTGTTTGATTTTCAAAACAGGGTTTCTCTGTGTAGCCCTGGCTGTCCTGGAACTCACTCTGTAGACCAGGCTGGCCTCGAACTCACAGATTCACTTGCCTCTTATTCCTTCTACCTTTACACCCTGTCCTGTAAATATAAATATAAATTTATAGCTGGGATATGGTGATACATGTCTTTAGTCCAAACAGTCAGGAGTTCTGTGAATTTGAGGCCAGCCTGGTCTACAGGCCACCCAGGGATACACAAAGAAACTCTGTTTCAGAGGGGAAAAAACTTAGATTCTGCATATGAGAGAAGTCATGCAATATTTGTTGGAATCTCACTCATTTTGTTTAGCATAATGATTTCAGTCCCTTCATTTTGTCTGAAAATGTTATCATTTCATTCTTCTATGGGTGAATAAAATTCCACTGTGTGTAAAGGACATTTTCTTCTTCTATTCAACTGCTGCTGGACACGCTAGCTGGACCCGTGGTTATTGTGACTAGTCTTGCGACACGGATGTACAGATATCAATGCTGTGTTCCAGTTCTCTTGGTTTTTGGTTTTGGTTTTGGTTTCTGAGACAAGGTTTCTCTGTGTAACAGAGCCCTGGCTGTCTTGGAGCTCACTATGAAGAGCAGGCTGGCCTTGAACTCAACAGGGATTCTCCTGCCTCTGTCTTCCAGAGTTCTGGAACTAAAAGCATATACCACCATGCCAGGCCTGCCTTCTTGGTTTGGTTTTGGTTTTTGTTTGAGGCAGAGTCTCCAGCAGTGCAAAATCACACTTACTTTATGTTGGGGAAAACCACACAGCTATGTGTATGCAATACAAGTATTCTCCCAATGGAGCCAGAAAACCTTTTCGTGTTTTGTCTTGAGATGGGGTCTCCTCCCCTCTAAATGCTCAGGCCGGCCTTGAGCTTTCTGGCTGGCTTCCTGCAGCACGCTCCAGACACTGGGATCACAGGTGTCAGGAACCTGATTGTTTCCCATTTGAATACACGCTGACAAACGATCCTCCCAATCCCTGGTGCAGCTTGTGCTCCCATCCAGTGTGAGGTCACCCACCTGGGGAGGAGGGATGGAAATGTCGGGTGGTCTCTTTAATTGTCTTACACCCCTAAACTCCAGAAGTTCAGAACCAATCAGAAGAGAACCGAAAGTCAACCAGGTGGTGTGTGCTTTTAATCCCACTAGAATGGACAGATCTCTAAGTTCTTTAATAGTCTGGTCTACACAGGGAGACCCTGACTTATTTTAAAAAGAAAGAAAGAAGCCGGCGCACAGAGATGCCTTCAGAGCTTGTTCAACAAGGTCGAGTGAGCTCATCTTTTCTCACGTGCCAATTATAATTTCCTTGTTTGTTTGTAGACAGGGTCTTGTAACGCAGCCTAGGATGGAATTTGCTATGCATTCCAGGCTAGTTCCAAACTCACCATCCAGCCTCAACCTCCCAAGTGTTGGGATTACAGTCCTGTACCACTGCCCCAGTGTGACTTATTTCTTTGTTGCTTGCAACACAAATCTGACAGGGAAGTCACCATGCCCCCGTAGTTGTCTGTTCCCTTCTGTGTGTCCCACATCTCCTTACAACACAGTTAGCCTTCCATGTCTGCAGCCATGCATTCATGCAACTGCAGATGCAAAATCATATTTGCACTGGGCATACAAAGATTGCTTTCCTTGCCTGCTAAACAACACACTATACTGCTTACTCAGTATTGACAAGTGCATCAACCGTTGTAATAGTCTAGAGGAGATATAAAGTATATGAAGAGATGTGCATCAGTTATATTCAGATATGGCATTTTATTTAAGAGACTGGGGATGTCCTGGAATCAATCCTCTGTGGATACCAAGAGCCAAGTGTGCCGATATATCGTGGGGCATCTATAACCACTCCTTGAGTGGATGGTAAGTCTTTCCATGTGTTAGAATGTATGGGTTCCCAGTAGCTCTACAATCATTGGGTAACCGCGACTGAACGGCAGGATGCAGCTGGCAATGCTATCTTCCCTCCTGGCTTTGGGGCCCTGGTGCCCTGGTGCCCTGTACCCTCACTCACCTGGCAGGCAGTACATCCTCCCTCCTTGGCTCCTTCCTCTGCAGTCTCTGGGTCTTTCCAGGGCACCTGTCCTGTTCCTTGGGTAGCTTTATACCTGGGACTAAGCTAGAGCCGCCCAGGAGGGAGGGGAGCTATTCCCTAGAAAAGCAGCAGACAAGGCACTGCCAGAGAATGACACAGACCCAGCCAGGGCACAGAATAGAGAGTTCTGGGAGGGACCAAGAGGAGGGCATATATTCCAGGTCAACCAGAAGCCTCCAGGGCAAGGAATATCCAGTGAAGGGGACACTAAGGTGACACTCTAGACCTCTAAGGCCCCCAAATTTGACCTTAAACCCTAGTGGTTGGAAAGGAGGGGGCAAGTGAGGGAGAGGATTATGGGGGACAAAGGGAGCCCTGCTCCCTGCTGCTCTGCACGTCCTGGGATCCAGTTTCCCAGGAGGAGGCCGCCCCGGCTCCGCCCATGGGGACCCAGGTACTGGGCCCTGGCTTTCAAGGAGTTTGGAAAAGGAGCAGGGGGAGTGGTTTGAGAACCCCATGACCCACACCCAGGTGTGCCCCGAATACAGGGACATGCACCACACAGGCAATCTCACATGTTCTCATGGGTCATAAGCTGGTCCCTACTCCAGGTGCTTGGCACACAATATGGAACAAGAGGCGAAAATCCCTGCCCGTGCAGAACTGACCCTCCTAGGCGTGACTATGTGCACATATCCTATCTGGCTCGTATGTACTACATACCCAGAGTCCTAGACAGATACAGACTCATCTGTACAGATACACACAGACAGACAAACATATCCCAGACACCTGGAATCCCAGCTAAAGCACCTATACCAAGAGCAGATGTGCACTTGGAGACAGTCACACTTCTCATGTGCAGCTGACAGGAGTTCTCACCCAGTCACATCTCAGCCTCTGAGGCTGACCCTCTGCCTGGGTACAGTCTCCATGTGCAGATGGCCTCATGCGCATGCTCCTGAGACTCGCTTCCTCCCTGGCGATATCCGGAGGTGCAGGAGAGCTCACTCTGGTCCTTCCTCAGAGCTTGGGAACTTGTCCATCACAGAGTGATGCCGTTTTCACTCTGACAGAGTGTGTCAGCCAAATGCTCCTCCTTACCTTGAGGGCCAGAGGACAGTTCACCCCACCTCCCCTGGTAGAGGATACTGTGGAGAGAAACTCACATTCATTCACTTAACCGAGTACAGCACCTACTGTGTGTGGCACTGGGGTAAATGGGAAATATCCCCAGTGGAGAAGATCAACAAGAAACAGAAACTGAGGAAAACTACCGTTTCAGTCAGTCTAAAAGCACATACTTACAATCCCAGGAGTAAGGAGGCTAAAGTGGGGGAATCTTGACTTTGAGTCCAGCCTGGACTACATGAGACCCTGTCTCAAAGTAAAATCGAGTAAAATAAAACAGCACAAAGTCTTCTCAATGACAAGTGCCTAAGAAACCAAAAGGGTTCAGAATGATAAGTTGGGGATGGGGAGGAAGGCAAAATTAACTAAGGAATCCAAGATCAAGAAAGAGGTAGCTGCTTACCTGGAATCACACAGCAAACTCCAGGTAAACCCTAGACCCTGTCCCCAGCTCAGGGACAGGAGTGGGTGTCCCAGATATGAACTGCAGACTCAGGAAGCAGGTTGAGGACATAGACAGACAGTTCGAGTAGGGGGTTTCTAGGCGGCATCTCCAAAGATGGGGGCTGCCAGGTTGGCAGGTAGGGCCAGTGCTAGGTAGGTGATGATGTCAGGGGATTAGGGAAGGCCTATTGAGCATGTGCACTGAGGCGTGGGCCAGGCCATAGCAGGGGAATAGAGGGAGGGGCGGAGGGCAACAGCTATACGATCTCCTTCGCTACTCACAGGTGAAGGCGTGCGTGGCCTCACCCAGAAGGGAAGGCCAGCCCCACCAGTCTCACCACTACCTGCTCCCCACCGAAGAGCTGGCGGGTTCACCCCCCATCCCAGAGCCAGCTCTTTTTGTTCAAATTGACCAGCTTGGTGTTGGGGGTGGGAAGGTCAGCAGCTCTGTCACCCGGTCTCACCCTGCCCTGAGCGGCTGACCGGCTCTCTTGCAGTTCTGGTCTTGAGAGAAGCCAGTCTCTTGGGAATCCTAGCAGTTTAAAGGTCAGTAGGCTGGAAAGTCCTGCCTGCCTGTGTTCACCACTGGCTTGAGAAAGTTAATCTCTCTGAGATTTGGTCTTTACTTCCTTCCTTGTTTGTGGTATTAAGAACAGAACTCGTGCGAGGCTTGGTGGCACACGACTTTAATCCTAGCACTAGGGAGGCAGAGGCAGAGGATCTCTGTGAGTTAGAGGCCAGCCCGGTCTTTTTAGTGAGTTCCAGTTGAGGCCATGTCTCACATACTAAGAGAGGGAGGGAGGGAAGGAAAGAGAGGGAGGGAAGGAAAGAGAGGGAGGGAAGGAAAGAGAGGGAGGGAAGGAAAGAGAGGGAGGGAGGAAGGGAGAGAGAGAGGGAGGGAGGGAGGGAGGGAGGAAGAGGGAAACAGAGACAGGCATTCCATTTTTTTGTTTTGTTTTTAAAGATTTTTATTATTTGTGTACATGTGCATGTGTTATGTACATGCAGGTGTAAGTGCCTGTGGAGCCCAGAAGATGGCGCTAAATCCTCTATAGCTAGAGTTGAAGGTGGTTGTGAGCTCCCTCTGAGCTGGCTCTTAGGCCCTGCTTAGTTTTTGTTTTTGTTTTTGTTTTTGTTTTTGTTTTGTTTTGTTTTAAGATAGGGACTCAGTCTATAGCTTAGACTGACCTACAATTCAACGATGCTTCTGCCACAGCCTCTCCAGGGCTGGGATGACAGGTGTGGTATATAGTGCTACGGATTGAACCCAGGATTTTTCAAATACTAACACTCTACCAATCAAGCAACATTGTCCTCTGACTTCCCCTTGCATGTGCATAGGAGCATAGACCAGACAGACAGACAGACACACACACAGACACACAGACACACACACACACACACACACACACACGCATGCATTTTTTTTTTCACAAAATGTGTTTTGGGTTGTTTTGTTTGTTTGTTCTTTGAGACAGGGTTTCTCTGTGTATCCCTGGCTGTCCTGGAACTCACTTTGTAGACCAGGCTGGCCTTGAACTCAGAAATCTGCCTGCCTTAATCAGTGCTTGGATTAAAGGCATGCACCACTACTGTCTGGCCACAAAATGGCAATTTCCAACTGCATCCAATTTCCTTTAAAAAGCATAATTTTATTATTTATGGATAAATTAAATTCTCTCTCTCTCTCTCTCTCTCTCTCACACACACACACACACACACACATACAGTGGTCTGTTGATACTCACCTAAGCTGATTCTATAGCACCAATGAGAAAGTATCTCTTGTTGAGTTTGAGTCCTTCAGGTACAAAAGACCCTGCAGACTTGTGGCCTTTTATTGGTGGGTTGGTATTTTGAGACAGGGTTTCACTATATAGCTCTGGCAATTCTGAAACGTACTATGTAGACCAAGCTAGCTTAAAACTCACAAAGATCAGCCGGGCGGTGGTGGCCCATGCCTGTAATCCCAGCACTCTGGGAGGCAGAGGCAGGCAGATTTCAGAGTTTGAGGCCAGCCTGGTCTACAGAGTGAGTTCCAGGACAGCCAGGGCTACATAGAGAAACCCTGTCTCAAAAAACAAACAAACAAACAAAAAACTCACAAAGATCTGCCTGCCTCTGCCTCCCAAGCACTTCCAAATCCTGGGGTGGTGGGACACACCTTGAATCTGGGCCACACCATTTGCTGGAGGCCTACTTAAGGGCAATGGAAGAAGGAAGGCTTCCTCCTTCTTTCCCCTCTTGCACTTACTTCCCAGCACATCTGTTAGAACCTACTTCTTCAGGACTCCAGTTTATGCAGACCACCTGAACCGCCTAGCCGCAGACGGAACAACACAGCTGCCCACTGTTGAGTTAATTGGACTACAGACTGTAAATCATTCCGATCAGGTCTGTGACACTGCAGAACCCTAACCAATACAGATGTATTTGTTTTTATTTTGCCTACAAGTATGTGTATGTACCATGTGTATATCTGGGGTTCATGGAACCCAAATGAAGGATGTCAAATTCCCTCGAACTAGAGTTATAGTTGTGTGGGTGCGGGGAATTGACCTTGGTCTACAATTACAGCTAATAAATATTCTTCATTGTTGAGCCATCTCTAGCCCCGTAAGTTATCTTTTTTTCCCCAGTGCTGTATTGAACCCAGGGTCTGTAATATAATGCTCTACCACTGACCTCAATCCCAAAGCCTAGACTTTCATGCAAGTGCTGGGGATCAAACTTGGGTTCCTGTGTTCATGCAGAAAGCACTTTACCACCTGGGCAGTCTCCTTGGATCCCCCATGAGGAGAGAATGTCCCACTATACTTTACTTGTCAGCCTAATTCCTGTCCTAATTGTAAATGTGGCCTTCAGAGACCCAAGGGCTACTCATCCCTCATGGCACCCAAGCCCAGTCCTAGCATCATCTAGAAACTTCATTTTGAGGTCCAATATTCACCCAACCCCATTCCTGACTAAAAGTCTTCATTCCTGTCTAAGATGGGAGCATGGTGGCAGGCTTCAGAAATGAGCAAGGGCCGGGAGGTGGCGGCGCACGCCTGTAATCCCAGCACTCTGGGAGGCAGAGGCAGGTGGATTTCTGAGTTCAAGGCTAACCTGGTTTACAGAGTGAGTTCCAGGACAGCCAGGGCTACACAGAGGAACCCTGTCTCAGAAAAAAAAAAAAAAAAAAAAAAAAAAAACAAATCCAGAAATGAGCAAGGCCATAGGAAGAACAAGGGGATTGGTGGCTGGTGACATCCAAGAGCTTAGGGGACAGCAGGCTTTCTTGTCTCCTCCTACCCTGAACCTCCCCATGCCCCCAGTCCCCTCAGGACAGTGTCTCCATCCCTTAGCCTGGCCTTCAAGAGCTTCAGTTTCTGAGTCCCCCAGCACTGCCTTTCGCCCTCCCCTCCTTGTCCTCCCTGTTGGTGGTTTCACAGGACATCTTACCTTTGACCTGCACATCCTTCTGACTCAGCCTTTCTCCCCTCCAAACCTCCCACTGAGCTCTGAGTCATCGGAGAAGCTCTCTAACCTTTACCCCTTACTAGATTCTGTAACTCCTTTGGACTTTCAGATCCTTGTGGCCCCTTGTCTATCGATGGTCACTGTTCCTTACCCTTGTTCTATGTCAGTCTTTATCTTCTGCCATCTCCAAATCCCCAGTACTGGAGCAAACACAACAGCGAGGCTTCAGTGTTGGTTGGTTACGATTTTATCTCTGTATAAAAAAAAAAAAAAAGACTTCAGAAATACTTCTCTTGCCGGGCGGTGGTAGCGCACGCCTATAATCCCAGCACTCTGGGAGGCAGAGGCAGACAGATTTCTGATTTCGAGGCCAGCCTGGTCTACCGAGTGAGTTTCAGGACAGCCAGGGCTACACAGAGAAACCCTGTCTGGGGGGGGGGGGGGGAACAAATCTAAGAGAGAGAGAGAGAGAGAGAGAGAGAGAGAGAGAAATACTTCTCTTTGTTTTGTTTTATTTTCAAGACAGTGACTCTCTGTGAAGTCCTGATCATCCTGGAACTCACTCTGTGGACTGGGCTGGGCCTCAATTCAGAGATCCACCTGCCTCTGTCTCCCAAGTGCTGAGGTTATAAGTGAGCACCACCACACCTGTTTTTGTGTGCTGGGGATCAAGCCCCGGCTTTGTGTCTGTGAGATGAGCACCTCTCTATTGAAGCTCCAGCTCCAGCCTCAGGAGACCTAAAGGAAGAAAGGTCGATCTTCAAGATAGGGTCAGGGCTGGAGAGGTGACTCAGCAGTTACCAGCACTGATTGCTCTTCCAAAGGTCCTGAGTTCAATTCCCAGCAACCACATGGGGGCTTGCAACTATCTGTAATGGGAATCTGATGCCCTCTTCTGGTGTGTTTGAAGACAGCAATAGTGTACTCACATACATAAAATAAATAAATAAATCTTTTAAAAAAATATCTTATTTAAGCCAGGCAGTGGTGGCACACACCTTTAATCCCAGCACTTGGCAGGCAGAAGCAGGTGGATTTCTGAGTTCAAGGTGAGCCTGGTCTACAGAGTGAGTTCCTAAACAGCCAGGGCTACACAGAGAAACCCTGTCTTGAAAAAAAAAAAGACAAAACAAAAAAAAAGTTCTTATTTGAACTGTGAAGGTGATACTGTCTGGGGGCAGACATGTCTATATTATATTATACATATTTATATTATGTATTATATACATAAAATATACAACACATATATTACACAATATAAATATATATGGTATATTGTGGAATATATAAATATATTACATGTTTTTTTTTTTTGAGACAGGGTTTCTCTGTGTAGCCCTGGCTGTTCTGGAACTCACTCTGTAGACCAGGCTGTCCTCAAACTCAGAAATCTGCCTGCCTCTGCCTCCCAAGTGCTGGGATTAAAGGCCTGTGCTACTACTGGCCTATTTTCTTTGTTTTTGTTTTTTTTTGTTTTTTTTTTTTTGTTTTTTTACATAATGTTATATATGTTATATTATATAATATATATTATAATATGTAAAAAAATATTTCATCTTATTAGTGACATATGTTGGGCCATTGTCTGTTTTAATTTGTATGATTATTTCCATAATGACCATAACTTTTTTTTTGATTTGGTTTTTTTGAGACAGGGTTTCTCTGTATTGCCCTGGCTGTCCTGGAACTCACTCTGTAGACCTGGCTGGCCTCGGAACTCAGAAATCTGCCTGCCTCTGCCTCCCAGAGTGCTAGAATTACAGGCGTGTGCCACCACTGCTCGGGGTGGCCATAACTTCTAACAAATGTATAAATACAGAATCAGTCTTAACTGACTCTATAGCAGTTGCCCATTGAAATCCTGAATATGTGTCTATAGTATGATGTATATATTTTAGTTTACCAAACTCTGTAAAATGGAAGACATCCATTTATCAAATATCATTTCTTTGGGTACCTTTAGGGTTACTAAGGAATTAGACATTTCCACTTCAGAGATCCAACTGCTTCTGTCTCCTGAGCGCCACAGCACTCGGCTCTTTTATTTTGATCAGAGATGTAGGGATCTCCAATATTTTAGGGTGGCCTCAAATTCCTTGCATAATTTAGGGTGATTTTGATCTTTTAATCTTCCTACCTCCACCTACTGAGTACTGGTGATAGGTGACTGCCACCATCACCTACTGAGTACTGGTGATAGGTGACTGCCACCATCACCTACTGAGTACTGGTGATAGGTGAGTGCCACCATCCTGCCAGGCTTTATGTAGTGCTGGTCAAACCCAGGGCTCTGTGTGTGCTTGGTAAATATTCTGTTGGCTGGCCTATTTTCCAAGCTCCGTTCTTTGGTATTGTGTGGGATGACATCTGTTCTCTTTTCTTTTCTTCTTTCTTTCTTTCTTTCTTTCTTTCTTTCTTTCTTTCTTTCTTTAAGATTTATTTATTTTATGTGTGTGAGCACATTGTCACTGTCTTTAGACACACCAGGAGAGGGCATCAGATTCCATTACAGATGGTTGTGAGTCACCATGTGGTGCAGGGAGTTAAACTCAGGACCTGTAGAAGAGCAGTCAGTGCTCTTCACTGCTGAGCCATCTCTCCAGCTCCTTCCTTTTCTTTTCTCTTTTCTTTTCTTTTCTGGACAAGGTCTAACTGTGCAGCCCAAGCTGGACTCAGTGCTAGTATGACAGCATGCAACCCCACTGTCAGGTGACTCTTTGTTTAAATAAACAATTATCACAGTTATTATACTTAGGGCATTTCTTTGGGTCAATATCCTAAAAAGCCAAAGCACAGCTTTGCAGGACGTCCTCATCTGTCCTCGGGCATGCAGCCCCCTTCCCTAGGGGAAGCTTGCTTGCCTTTCCTGATATTTCTGGGAGATTTTATGTGTATTTGATTGCTTACATATAGACCTTTTTTTTTGTCCTTTTGAAACAAATGATTGGATACCATATACATTGTTTTATAAATCACCTTATTTTTTTCACTTAACTTTTTTTTTTGCTCAACATTATTCTACACTAGTTTGTTGACTATAATTATGGTCACCCATCTTATCTTTATAGAAAAATAAACAGGAGCTGGGGTGGAGCTTAGGGCTAGGATGCTTGGTTAACTCTAGCACGGTTGTTCTCCAGCATGGCATGAAGATTAAAGGAGAGAGCTTGTTGGTAGAGAGCTTGTACCACACACGTGAAAATGCTGTAGGATTCATCCTAAGGACGGGGAAAGAACATTGGCCCCACATGCTGTGTAGCCAGCATTCAAGAGGCTCCGGCAGAAAGGTCCTGAGTTTGAAGCTGGTCTGGGTTTGCTTGTGAGAAGCTGTCTCAAAGAGAAGAGGAGGAGAGAAAATTAAAAGCATCACAGGTTGTGGCAGCAGGAAACACAAACTTTAATCCCACAACTACCCAGGAGGAATACAACCTTGAGGTTAGCCTGGGTTTAATTACTTTCCTATTGCGGTAAAACACTGACCAAGCCAGCTTTAGAGAGTGTTTTATTAGGCTTACTTGTTCAGAGGGGTGGAGTCTGTCCTGACTGAGCGAAGGCACAGCAAGACCAGCTGAGAGCTCACATCCCGATCCACAAGGATGAGGCAGAGAACACACGGGGAGTCGGGGGAGGCTTGGGAAAACCCAAGCCTGCCCTAGTGATACCTCCTCCCCAATGACACACCTTCTTCACAGTAACACACCACCTCCAGCTAGGCCAGGACTCCTTCCCAGTGGCACACCTCCTCCAACAAGGCCACACACACAGACACACACACCCCTCCCCCTATGAAGCCTGCCTCTCCTTTAGCAAGAGCACACATCCTAAAACAGATCTTTCTCATTTAACCCTTCAAACCACACTGTGTGGCTAGAAGAACAAGTTCCAGGCCAGTCTGGGCAAATTACTGAGACTTTCCAAGTCATGTGGTTCTTTTGTTTTATTTTGTTTTGTTTTTCCTTTCTTCTCTCTTTCCTTTGGAGAAGGGGGTCTTTGCTGTGTCACTCAGGCTGGTTTAAAATTCTTGGGCTGAGGAAATGCTCCTACATTAGCCTCTTTGGCTCACCTTGTGTTTTCATTCCACAGCTTGTATTTGCTGGGGGTAAAATTTTCACTAATGAACTGGAAAGGCAAGTATTTCTTATCCTTCTCTTCCATTTCCCCTTCTCAGTGGCAGCAATGGAGCTCAGAGTTCAAAGCACGGTAGTCTAGCGCTTTCCCACAGATAAACCTGAGCCACACCCATCCTTTCCGGTGTCTTAGATGCAATCTCCCATCTGTAGGTAGGGTGCAGAAACTCTGCTCAATAGAGCACAGCAATCAGAAGGCAAAGGATCTATGAGTTGAAGGCCAGCCTGGTCTACATGGTTCTAGGTCACCTGGAGCTTCACACGGAAACCCTGTCTATTAAAAAAAGAAGAAGAAAGAAAGAAAGAAAGAGAGAGAGAGAAAAAATAAGAAAAGAGATGTCCCTTAGTTCTCAATAAGCTTTTGTGGTGTCGGAACTGATAGGATAGGGCCTACAGACTGTGGGGAACAAGGAAGTATAGTGCTTTTTGATTCCAAAACCTAAATTCTGGTATTTGAGCTTTATTTTTAGTATGTATGTATGCATGTGTTTTTTAAGACAGAGTTTCTCTGTGTATCTCTGGCGGCCTGGGACTTACTCTGTACACCAGTATGACCTTGAATTCAGAAGTCCTTCCACCTCCGGAGTACTGAGATTAAAGACGTGCACCACCACTCTGTTTTTTTTGTTTGTTTGTTTGTTTTTTTGTTTTCCCCTGCATGTGTGCATCTTGGTGTTATTAGGTGCATGTTCATATAGATGCCCTGAGGCCAGATGTGTCAGAGCCACAGAGTTGAGTTACAGGCAGTTGTGAGCTGCCTGATGTGGGTGCTGGGAACTGAACTCCCATCCTTTGCAAGAGCAACACCAAATGCTTTTATCTTCTGAGTCAAATCTATAGGCCTTATTTTGTTTAAAGGGGAAGCAGGTACTAGGCTCCAGCTGTTCCTTTATCCAATAATGCAAACTAGTTTGGACTTCTGAATTTTTTAAAAAAACATTTATTTATTTAATGTATATGAGTACTCTATCTGCATGCACATCTGCATACCAAAAGAGGGCATCAGATTCCAGTATAGATGGTTATGAGACACCATGTGGTTGCTGGGAATTGAATTCAGGACTTTTGGAAGAGTAGCCAGTGCTCTTAACTACTGAGTCTTCTCTCCAGTCTGAGTTTAGAATTTTTGATGATACATTAGAAGCCTAATTTTGTATGCAAGTTTTGCTGTGCTCATGTTAAATGCACATAACTGGATTTTGATCAGTCTATAAATGTTAGACATTTTCAACCTGGGCTCTGGACTTGAGTTTAAATTCTGGCTCTATCATTTACCTGTTGTGTATAGTTGAGTGTAACAAATATCAACTGTGCTGGGCAGTGGTGGTGCACACCTTTAATCCCAGCACTTGGGAGGCAGAAGCTGGTTAATTTCTGAGTTCGAGGCCTGCCTGGTCTACAGAGTGAGTTCCAGGACAGCCAGGGCTACACAGAGAAACCCTGTCTCGAAAAAAACAAATCCCAAAAAAGAAAGAAAGAAAGAAAGAAATATCAACTGTGACACTTCCGTATCACATGCTATAAAAATGTGTGTTCTCGAGAAAGACTTAAAATCTTTTACATTTCACCCTTTTTGTCAGACTTTTATGCAAATTTGTTTATTTCTTCACATCCCGTAAAACACCTGTCTACACAAAGGCCCACTACTGTATTCTAGGAACTTGATGGCCTGGAACAGTGACTGCTTTTCCCTTTCCTCCTTCATTTCCCGTGCACCAGTTCTTTTCAGACTAGCCAACTGAGTAAGATTGTGAGGCCAGAGCCCAGCCAAAGGGAAAAAGGCATAGTCACTGCCTGAGGTGGAATAAAAACTAAAATCTTTCTTTGTGTGCTCACTCTCTCAAGCCCATCTTTTTGTTGTTTGTTTTTTGTTTTTGTTTTATGAGGCAGGGTTTCTCTGTGTAACCCTGGCTTTCCTGGAATTCACTCTGTAGACCAGGCTGGACTCAAACTCAGAGATCTTCCTGCCTCTGCCTCCCAAGGGCTGGGGTTAAAGGTGTGCCACCAGGCTGGACTGTTGCAGGCTTCTCGGGGTCAAAAGAGAAGCTGAAAGCATTCATTATTCCAGGTAGAAGTGAAATGCAGCCCCTAGTGGAGTACTTGCCTAGCATCAATGAATGACACCTGGTTTGATTCCCAGCACAGTAAAACCAAACAAAACCTGTGAGGCATATTCAGAAAGGTTACAAGTTAGTGCAAAGGACTCTAAACAAAGCTCATCTGAGAATTACTAGAAGGCTTTATTGTGGCAGTGTAATTTTAATAGGAACTTGATGGATAAACAACTGGAATAAATGAAAATGTACATCTTTGATACGTTTAGAAAAAGACCACAAAGCAGTCCTTGCCAGTTGAAATAAATGCTGTGCTGATTTAAAATGGACAGACACTGCTCTGGAAGCCATGACTGTTACGTGAGCTGAAAGGTGCCTCTACTTAGCTTAAGGCTAGGGGTCCTAGCGAACTGTGACTTGACACGGTTTTGGCCTGAGTTAACTTCCTAAGCAGAAAAAACCACACCCACCAAGTCTCCAGCAGGGCTGGAAACCCAGCAGAGACAAGGAAGCAAAGAGACTGGCTTGGGTTGAGCGGATTTTCCAGGGCACAGGAGGAAATCAACATGGCATAAAACAGTCTCTTTGGCTGCTGATAGTTCAGAGGAAGCCTCCAGGGCTGAAAAGACAAGGCACGAGGCTTCACAGCTCCCAAAGACTACATACAATGCAGGTTGAGGAAATTTGGTCAGTGTGCGTGTCCTCTGTTAAAAGGAGAGAGGGCGCCCCCTGGGAAGAGTGCTGGGTAGAGATGGTTGGAAGACTCAAATGAGGACAGAAGAGGGGTGGAGGGTTAAGATGGGGGTAGCCTACCCGACAATTTTCTTTTCACAGAAGCTAACTGTCCGGCATGATGGATTCCTGTGTTTCCAAAACGGCTGGGCTGAAAGGGATCTCGAAAAAATAACTACTGCCACAGGTCCCGTGCCAGAACTGGTTACTTTCTTGAATACTTTTAACGCTAATTCAGCTTGGAGGTGAGTATTAATCACACCCCCTTTCGGGTAAGAAACTGAGGTTTGACGACTTCCTAAGGTGGAAAGGAGATTTTGTATATTCCAAGGTCTTCTTCCTTTGGTCCGCACCACGCGTAAGCTATCAATCTGCAAAGGTTTAAGATTGTGTGCGAGATGCCCAGACTTGATAAGGGACAACAGCGTGGGTATACTTTTCGGAGAGAACCACGCCTCCTCCCTCATCGCGACAATATTGGTTACGGTTGCGTTCTTTTAAAATATGAAATCCTCACCATCCGAAAATCCTCACCATTCTATACTCCCCGATCACTCCGATGTTTCTCTCTCACCCGCACTGATTCCCACAGGTGACATCAATTCTCCGCCACCGGGGAAGGAAAGCTTGGGACTACATTTCCCTGCAAACCCTTTAGAAAAGGAGGCCAAAAGCAAAGAGACTTTCCGTTTCCGTCAGCTTGCAATTTGGCGTGTTCACGGTGATACATATTTCAACAGTAGCGTCCTTTCTCTGTACAACTAAAGCAGAGACTACATACCCCACCAGGTACTAGCACGAGGGGCAAGCGACTAGGTTGCCATCTCTGCAGTAGTCCTTTCCTACACATCCGCCGAGAATACTATTAGCGATTGGACTACAAATCCCATAGCATCGTCTACTCCTTCACCCTCCATCTTTGTGGTAGTCCCCGCCCCGCTCACTTCCATTGTCTCGACAGAAGATAAAAAGGGGAACGGGAAAGACTACAATTCCCGGCTGGCTTTGCATCTTCGAATGCTGGATTTTGATAGTTCAGGCGGGCGAGGAGCTCCAAGTGGTAGAATGAAGCGACCAGGAAAGGTTAGGTATCCTGCCATCTTTATAGTAGTCTCTTTTTCCTCCCGGTTCTGGCATCCTTAAAGGAACACAGGAAGGCTAGAAAACTACTATTCCCATCCCACTTCTTAAGATCGACTTATTGGTGTACGCCCCTCGATCGCCATCTTGCTTGTAGTCCTCGTTTCTTTTCACCTTTCCATTGTTCCTGATGAGTAGAAATGGCAGCGGGAAGGCTGCAGATGGACTGCGACTCCCGTCAGGTACCACACACGCGGAGGGTTGTGGACCAGAGGGCGTGTGAATGCCTGGAAAGGAGGTCGGGTCGGGGGAAAAGGCCATCTTGCTTGTAGTCATCCTTCCCGCTCCTTCTCTATGTTCTGCTACGGGGAGTCTCTGGTCAACTGGACTATAATTCCCGCCATGCTCGGCTCCCAGCATGGCATCCCTTTCGCCATCTTATTTGTAGTACCGGCTGGCTCGAGTGTCCCACTTTTCCCACGATAGCTCTAGAATTCGGAGAACTACAACTCCCGTCGTGCTTTGCACGCATTCGTCCTGGAAAGTAAAGGTGGTGAAGGAAGGAGGGAGAAGGGGGCGGGGTTCCTCTGGGAGAAGGAGGGAGTAAAAAGGAGGAGGAGGTGGGAAGAAGGGAGGGGAGAGGGAGGAGAGGAGGAAGGAGGAAGGAGCTGAGGAGGGATGAGAGCGGCGACCTGGGCCCGGGGCCGAAGCAGCGCGAGGCTAGGGGAGTAGGAGTGCTAAGACATCCCAATTGCCCCCACCCCCTTCCTGCCTCTGCCCCATCCTTTCCTTATACCCTCCCATTTTAGGAGTGGATTTATTCAAATTTTATTTAAATCTTTATATCTTAAGGGTCGCGCGTTTGAAGGGGGCAGGGCGGGGGCGCGTGCAGGCTGGGGGGGCGGGGCCGAAGCAGCTTCCTTCACCCCCCTTTGCGCGCCCTGTCTCCGTAGGTCAGGGGGCCGCAGTACAGGGGCGGACCCAGGGGAGGGGGGCAGGTTGCAGCGACCCCCCCCTCCCCGGGAACCGGCGGTGGGCGGGGTTTGAACCCCGGAAACGGTGGGGGGCCCCTGGTCTTTCCCTGGACCCCTGGGCAGTTGGAGCTGGGAAGGGGCCAGTTAAGGGTCGGGGGCTCTGGGGGGGAAGGTGGGGGTGGGGAGCTAAGACTCATACCCGGGACTGAGTGGGGCCCGGGCAAAAGCTGAGCACCCTGCGCCCGAGAAGCCCCCGTTGGCCTGGGGGGGCTGAGGGACTGAGCCCCCCAGAGCAGGACCTCCCCCTGGAAGGGCCGCGCCGCAGCCCGTGGGAGGGCCTCGCCCCCGGCGCTCCCCATCTCCACTCGCTGCTGTCCCGGCCTCCGCCGGAGGGAGGGGCCGAGCGCCCTCGGGGGGCCGTGGACCCCGGCGTTCTGAGCGTTCCGCGCCCCGCGCCCCCCGTCCCCCCCGCCGCCGATGGCCGCCGACCCGCCGGGAGCTGCCGAGAAGGGAGAGATGGCTCCCGGGACACGTGTGAGGTGGGTTCATGCGGCTCCTCCTCACCCCCAGACCTGGGCAGCTCCCACTCCCATTCATCCTCAGCCTGGCCTCTCCCTGCCTTCCCCGCCCCCAGCCTGACCCTCCCTTTGCTCCAAACTCTTCTCCAACCTTCTTTCCTATAACCTCCAACCCTAGGAAGTGGCCTTCCTTCCCCGACCCTGCTGCCCCTTGCAGACCTCCCCCTCCACCCCGCCTCCAGTCGCCGCCCTCCTGGCCCCTCCCCCGGAGTGCTGGAGGGCCCCATAGCCTGTGGATGGTCTGGAAGTCCTTGGAAAGGGAGAAGCCAGGGGCAAGCAGGTCTAAGACTGACTGGGAAGAGACCCTCCAGGCTGAGCCCATGTGGGATTTCAGAGGATCTGGTTTCCATGGGCAGGAGAGCCCCAGGGATTCCAGACAATTAGGGATGAAAAGCAGGCTGGTAAGACGTGAATGGGGGTGGGAAGACCTAAAAAGTGAGCCCACCTTGAATTTTGTTGAGATGCTAGGGCAGTTTATAGAATCCCAGCGAATCTGGGAGATTACCCAGATTGCCTGAGGGATCCTATTGGATAACTTGGAGGAGGACGACTTGTGTGGCCTGAGAAGGGACACTTAAGCATTTCAGGGGTGTCAGCCCTGGGGAAGTTGAGAGCACATCGGGTTATGAGAAATGGAGTGGGTCTGCATGGAGTATCTAGGTTCTAAAGGTTTGTATGACTAGTACCCATGAGAGAGGAGGGGAGAGTGGGGTGCCAGCCCTGGAATCTGGAGGGAATGTGGGTTTGGGTAACAGGTATGAGTTCGAAGCTCCTTGAGGGAATGCTGCAGATATGAAGCCCTTTCCAGGAACCTTGGCTTGGGATGTTAGAGGAGGGGCCTCAGTGTCCCTCCTTCCAGAAGGAGGGAAGTCTTGAGGGAGTGGCCCGCTGCTCTGGACACACACTAAAGGGCTGACCTTCTTTGAGGGTAGAAGTAGAAGCTCTGCCCCATCCGAGGTTCATTGAGCTTGCGGCCAGGGGACTCTTAGGCCAGGCTTTGCAGGCCTCTCTGACCTTGCCAACCTTACCACCATCTGCCTACAGCCTTCGGCGTTGCTGACGCCCCCAATGTCGTCGAGCAGCCGGGGACCGGGGGCCGGAGCGCGCCGACGCCGAACCCGCTGCCGTCGTTGCCGGGCCTGTGTTCGAACTGAGTGCGGGGACTGCCATTTCTGCCGAGACATGAAGAAGTTCGGGGGGCCCGGGCGCATGAAGCAGTCGTGCCTGCTTCGGCAGTGCACCGCGGTGAGTTAGACCCCGTGCCCGGGACGCGGATCCTCGGGCATATTTGCCCAGAGCTGCGTCAGTGGTCAGGCCTGAGTATTCTCTGGGTGTCCAGTGGCAGCTTCCCTGAATTTTCCTTCCGGCTGCTGTTTATACACTCACTTCTGTATTTCTTCACTGATTTGTTTAAATGTTTGATTTTTGTCTTTGTCGAAAAGTGCGATATACAGAAGAATCTACCTCAGGTCTGTAGAAAGCTCAGCCCTGCTGTAGGCCCCTGCCTAGGTATCTGTGTAAAAGGGACCCAGCCCTACCATGGGAAATAGCTTTTGCATTTCTCCGGTCTTTCACACACCTTCAGGTGTCTTGAAATTGAGGCCAGGACCCCCCCTCTTGTGACCTTGAGCAAGTCACTGACTTCAAGTACCTTCTCTGAAATGTCTCTTTTGCTGAGTTGCAAAGATTAGATAGTAGTACACTATGAATGTCCTATTGAAAGGCCCAGCATGGGGGTTATCTGGGAAACATGGTTTCTTTCCTGCCTCCCTCATCCTTTCAGCAGCCTGGGGCGCCAGAAGGGCCTTTCCCCAGGGCCGCCTGCCTTCCTCCAGCTCCTCCTTCCTGCTGCACTTTCACCCCTCAGCGCGCTCCCTTCCTTTGTCCCCCGCCCCTTGCTTCACCTCTGATATGTCTCCCTTGATCTAGATCCCTGGCTGTCAGCATCCCTGATATAATTCAGTGCTACCATTGTCTTCCCTGAAGTCACACTGTCTGGGGTTGCTGCCTTTACCCTACGACTAAAGCAGCTGTGACCTCATATGCTCCCACTGGTCCACTGTGGGCTCCCAGAGCCACCCTCGGGCTGCCTCCGAACAACCTTAGAATCAGCCTCGGACTTCTTACTTCTTTAACCGTCTGAGCATTCATTTGCCTGCGGTGTTGTCCACTCGGAGCCAGTTCTGATCCTGTGCTAACAATAATGACTACACTAGCTGTGTCTCAGCCCCTCATACGCTGTCTTGTTTTGTTTGGTTTTGTTTGGTTTGGTTTTTCCGAGACAAGGTTTCTCTCTATAGCCCTGGCTATGCTGGAACTCACTCTGTAGACCAGGCTGGCTTTGAACTCAGAAATCCGCCTGCCTCTGCCTGCCAAGTGCTGGGATTAAAGGTGTGCGCCACAACTGCCTGGCGCTTTGTCTTGTTCTTAACAATGGTCCTGCAAAGGAAAGACCCTCTCCCCACCTTAGAGATGAAGAAGCAGTGAGGTTAAATTGTTTCTGAAGGCTTCGCCTTATAGCTGACACCACCGTGCGCCACCGCCGCCCAGCTCAGCTTGGTTTCGAGGTCTCTGATGCCTCCTCTTGTCCTACAGCCCGTGCTCCCACACACAGCTGTATGCCTCTTGTGTGGGGAGGCTGGAAAGGAGGATACAGTGGAGGGAGAAGAAGAGAAGTTTAGTTTGAGTCTCATGGAGTGTACAATCTGCAACGAGATCGTCCACCCCGGCTGTCTGAAGGTGACAACTCTGGGAAGCAGCCTGCAGCCTGGCTGGGTGGACTGTCAGGGAGCGAGGAGGGAGGCCACACTGCCCCTGAGTGTATCTTGGCACCTTCTATCCATTATTTGGTCTCTTGCCTGCAGATGGGAAAGGCTGAGGGTGTTATCAATTCAGAGATACCCAACTGCTGGGAGTGCCCCCGATGTACCCAGGAAGGACGGACAAGCAAGGTAAAGCAGGGCCTGAGATAGGGAAAGGGTGGAAGACCCGGAACTAGGTGGGGCCTCATCCCCAGCTTACGCTTTCCAGGACGCAGGTGAGGGTCCAGGGCGCCGCAGGGCTGACAATGGTGAGGAAGGCGGTAACCTAGGGGGTGGATGGAAGCTGACAGAGGAGCCGCCGCCTCCGCCACCCCTGCCCAGAAGAAAGGGACCCTTACCTGCTGGCCCTACCCCTGACGATGTGCCTGGGCCCCCCAAACGGAAGGAGAGGGAGGGGGGGAATGAGCCCCCCACCCCAAGGAAAAAGGTGAGCGGAAGGGGAAGGCTGGTTCACAACACGGGATTCTGGGAGCTGTAGCCAGGTTGGGTGGGTTGGTGTTGGAGCCAGTTCCTACCTGACCTGGGGAGTGAGGCTGCGCGGATTCCCCCAGAGGTGTTTGTGAGTTGTCATGGGATCTGTGCAAGGAACATGCTCACTATGAAAAAGAAACACAAGCGAGGGGTAACTGGTACAGGCCAAGAATCTTTGAGAGACCTGGAGGATTAGGGAGGAGCAACAGAGCATGCTCAAACTACTACAGAGGCGGAGGGAGGGAAGGGCTCAGAAAACGCCTGAAGGGGAAGCAGGGAGCTGAGGAGCATGCTCAGTAAGGGAAGACAACTGATTACAAGGTTAGGCTGCTGAGCAGTCTTCCTAGGATGGGGGCTTCTGGGATTTGTAGTCCAAAGGGGGGGAGGAACCTTACTTTGGTTGTCAGGGTCTCTAATGGGGTCTCTTTCTTCCCTGTATCTCCTTACCCTGGTAGGTGAAAGGAGGCCGAGAGAGGCACTTGAAGAAGGTGGGTGGAGATGCCTGCCTCCTCCGAGGAGCGGACCCAGGCAGCCCCGGCCTTCTGCCCCCCAGGGTTCTGAATCCGAGCCAGGCATTCTCATCCTGCCACCCTGGGCTCCCTCCCGAGAACTGGGAGGTGTGCCGGGGACCTCCTTCTTCCCTCTCCCCTGCCCCCTTCCCACCATGGAGGCTAAGACCAGTCCTTTCCTCCTCACTTTGTCTTGCCCTAGCCCTACATGGTCCCTGCGGACCCCTGGGAGGAGTTGGGTGGGGGAATAGCCTGGGTCCAGGTGGTAGGAACTCCTCATTTCCAGCAGCCATTAGGATAGTGTTTAGCCCACTTCCCTCAGTGTTCTAAGCTTAAGGGGAAAGAACTGAGTTTAAATTTTTTGCCAGATCACTGATTGTTTACATGGTCTTGGCAACTTGTTACCTACTCTGGGTTGGCAAATGGCTTTTCTGATTTGTGAGATGAAGACAGACTTAACTTCTCCCATCTCACAGACAGATGAATCCAATGAGATATAAAAGTAATGGGCCCAGAGAGGTCAAAGACTGGCCCAAGGTCCCATGGCTAAGCTGGAGTTCTGATACTACTTTGCACTGGTAATCTGAACACATGGTTCTGCTTGTCCAAGTCCTGCACCAAATAGCAATTTGTAACTTTGGACAAGTCACCTAGTCTCTTTGAGCCACACTCACTTTCCTCGTGGAAAAGGAGTAGCCAAGTCGTCCATTGAGTCAGAACAAGGGTGCTCTACACACGCCAGGCAGGGATTGCTTCCTACTCTGGGCACGTCTCAGTCGCGCTGTTCCATGTTGTAGACGGTCAAGCAGGTCCTTTCTGTGCCCCAGAGTTGAAAAGGCAAGCCACACATTACACACGTGCTGGGAGGTTCATGAGCCCTTGACACCAGGCTATCTGGACTTTGAATGGTGGCTTCACACTGTAGCTAAGGAAGCTGAAGTCCAGGATGGGCAGTTTAGGAACAATCAGGAATCGGGCTGTCTCCCGGGCTCTTCACCCTCTGCTGACTCCTTTGGGTGAGTGGTTGGGAAAGTGCGCTCTAGGACCTCGTACAGCCTCACCTGTCTCCTTGCAGAAACCAAAGCCACCTCTAGCTTCTGCCGAGGGCCCGGCAGTGCCGTCCCCATCCCCACAGAGGGAGAAGCTGGAGCGTTTCAAGCGGATGTGCCAGCTGCTGGAGCGGGTCCCTGATACCTCGTCCTCGTCCTCGGACTCAGACTCTGACTCAGATTCATCAGGCACGTCGCTTAGTGAGGACGAAGCACCTGGGGAGGCCCGGAATGGGCGGCGGCCAGCGCGGGGCAGCTCTGGCGAGAAGGAGAACCGTGGGGGACGGCGGGCTATACGCCCCGGCAGTGGGGGACCACTGCTCAGCTGGCCCCTGGGCCCTGCCCCCCCACCGAGGCCTCCACAGTTGGAGCGGCATGTAGTACGGCCCCCTCCTCGAAGCCCTGAGCCTGATACTCTGCCTTTGGCTGCTGGATCCGACCACCCTCTGCCTCGGGCTGCCTGGCTTCGTGTCTTCCAGCACCTTGGACCCCGGGAGCTGTGTGTCTGCATGAGAGTCTGCCGGACTTGGAGCCGCTGGTGAGTGGCCAGACAGGCCTGAGGACCACTGTTGCCACCATCCTTGCTTGCTAAGTGGTGTATCACAGGTGTCTGATTCTCTGATTGTGATGATTCTTCCTTATTGTGTCTGTATTGTAATACCATCCTTTCATGAGCTCACGACCTTCCCAGGGGCTCTGTAGAGAAGACACAGTAGAACCAGGAGTTTCTTTTCTTTTCTTTCTTTATTTTTTTTTGGTTTTCCAAGACAAGGTTTCTCTGTGTAGCCCTGGCTGTCCTGGAACTCTGTAGACCAGGCTGGCTTCGAACTCAGAAATCAGCCTGCCTCTGCCTCCCCAGTACTGGGATTAAAGGCGTGTGCAACCACTGCCCCCCACCCCCAGGAGTTTCAATCTGTACCCTTGGGCTCCAGACTATTTCCCTTTATATATGTTAAAAGTTAGTATGTGCCAAATTTTGAGGTCCGTCTTCTGGAATTGTCTGATTTGTTTCCAGTTTTCATTTATTTGCGAAAACCTTTACAGGTAGCCTTTGGCCTCTGAAGCAGCCTTGGGTGGCTTGGGTCTCCTGAACCAGCCGCCTTCTCTCTTGACCCCCAGCCCCCAGCAGCCTCCTAACCTTGTTTAGAAATGCTGGTCACCCCTCTAGCCTGCCTTCCCTCTGTTCCCTTCCAGCAAGCTTCCTCCTCCCTCAGGCTCCCACGGCAGGCTGTTCCCCTAATGGAGCACACAGAGGCCTGGGGTTGCGGACGCATACTTTGTATCGATTTTTATCTTCATATCCCCAGCATAGTACAAAGGCAGTATGGATAGATGTTCAAGAAATGTTTCACTGAGTAAATTCAAGGCTTTCCCAGGACTCAGATGTCCATCAAGGCTTTAACAATGTTGCGTCCCAATGCCCTTGGGAGGCTGAGGCAGGAGGAGCTTGAATTGGAAACCAGTCTTGGATAGATAAGATACTTTCTTGCCCCAACCCCCAAAGGTGGAGTTATCTTTGTTCACATCTTAGCCGACCAGGAGGGGATGATGCACACTGGAAGCTTGCTAGTCTAGTTAGGGGCAGAACTGAAACCCCACCCTTTTCCTTGGGACCTGGGCTGGAGAGCTAGTCTTGTGCCGTCGGTGTCTGTGGAGTCAGGGAGGCTGGTATGCAGGGAGCCAGAGGCAAATGCCTCTGAAAGACTGTTTGCTCCTGTGAGTCTATGCCCTTGGGGTAGTTTTTTAACTTCCTCATGCCTTTCTTTTCTTTTTTCTTTCTTTCTTTTTTTTTTTTTAAATCCTACTTCCTTCCTTCTCTCCCTTCCCTGTACTAAGAATTGAACCCATGGCCTGGTGCATAGGCCATCTTTTTCGGTTTTTCTTTTTGAGGCGGGGTCTCCATGTTGCCTAGGCTGGTTTTGTGGTCCTTTTACTCCAGAGCAGGCTAGAATTACAGGTCTGCACCAGCAGGCCCAGCTCAAATTCTTCATAGTTCTCATAGGTTTGGTGAGATAGTACACCAGAACTGAGTAGAATCCATGGGAAGTGGAAACATCTCAGGGCTTTAACTGTGACCATTACTACTCACATGCTTCACCCATTGGAACACCAGCATTTTAGTCTTACCTGTGCTCTGGAAGAGTTCATAGACAGACCACAGCTCGGACAGCGCGGATGCAATCACAGGAGTTGCTGAGGGTTACCATGCCCTCTGATAGTCTGGGAAGATGTTTGTCCAGGCCTGTCAGGCCAGCTCTTGACACCTGGGGTCCAGAAGAGACCTGGTGCTCTAGTGAAGAGGCCAGTAAATGCACAGGGATTCCCAACTTGGGCCCTGCAGCCTGGCCTGTGGCTTTTGTCAGTGGTGACTCATAACTCTTAAAGTCTCTATTCTTACTTATACGTCTGGGATGTAGATTAATATAATTGGACCTAAGGTCCTAAGAAGGATTGGCTCTAAGATGCCCCTCCACTTCAGGATACCAACATCCAAAGTCAGTGTTTGTATATAATCTACTCAATCTCTAGATTCGAGGTATTGAATATAATGCAGATGACATGTAAATATCTACTAAACTGTATTGTTTAGGGAATAACAAAACAACATAAGCAGTTTTTGTTTTGACTGTTTCCATCTGTGGGCGGCTGACTCTTAGATGCAGAACCCCGACAGAGAAGCCCAGGGGCTTTAATGAGGCTGTCTGCAGAGCACTCAGCACAGTGCCTGAGGTCCTCAGCCCTCAGGAAATGGTGCCTTCAGGTGAGAGGAATCTGCTAAGGGCAGAGCAGAGATCTGTGGGAGACACATCTGGAAGCTCTGCCACATCTGGTCACTAAAGCAGGAAGAGCAGGGAGGTTACATGAGACTTTGGGGAGGAGATGAGATAAAGTCTTGCTGTGAATTCCGAACGGCCTGCCTCAGTACTGCTCCTGGCTCAAGACCTTAAGGAAAGAGAAATGGTACCTGGGCTGGGGTGCCAGCCAGTCTGTAATTCTACTGTGTGGAAGATTGAGGCAGAAAGATTGCAACTTCCAGGTTAGCCTTGGCAATTTAGTACACACCAATCTAGGTAAAGAACTAGGAGCTGAGCAGTGGTGCACACCTTTAATCCTAGCACTTGGGAGGCAGAGGCAGGACTGCATTTGAAAAAGATAAAAAAGGGAAGGGTGGGGGCTTGGGGAGAAAGTTCAAAGTATTTGTCTTAAAGACCCAAGTTTCATGCCTGGAACCCATGGCATGAAAGAGGCAGGAGAATTCCTGGGGCTTGCTGGCCATCCCGCCTAACCTGATCAGCAAGCCCTAGTTCCAGGTAGAAGACCCTGTTTCAGAAAAGACAAGGGGGTGGGGGATGGGTGGAGAGATGGCTCATCAGTTAACAGCATGTACTACTGCTCTCACAGCGGACAGGAATCTGGAGGTGGGTCTTAGCAGCAGAGCTCTGGTTTCTGGTCCTAGGTTCAAGCCTGTGGACTGCAGAAGAACAGTTAGACCTGCTGACTCATTGGCTGTGAAGACTGATTGTAAATGTAACTTGGTTTGTGACCTAGGAGCCTGGATGGGAGATAGCACTATTCTTGAGGCTTCGGAATCACAGAGGAGGAATAGAACTTAGGTTTGCTCTCTTTGGTTTGAGAAAAGCTGTCAGAATCCTCTACTGAGAAAACAGGGTCTGGTGCTGAGTTGTAAGTTCTTGTCCTGTAGGGAGCAGACTTGATAGAGCCGCGCTTCTCAATCTTCTAATGCTGTAACTCTTGAATACAGTTCCTTGTGTTGTGGTGAGCCCCAGTAGTAAAATTATTTTTACATGCTTTTAATCCCAGTTCTTGCGAGGCAGAAGCAGGCGAATCTGTCTACTGCTCTACTGAGGGAGTTCCAGGACAGCAGGGATTACACAGAGAAACCCTGTCTTAAAAACAAACAAACAAACAAACAAAAAAAAAAACTTGCTACTGTTATAAATCCTGATGTAAATAGCTATGTGTGTTTTCTAGTGGTCTTAGGTGACCCCAAAAGGGCTTGGATCCATAGGTTTAGAACTGCTATGGTAGAGCAGAGACCATGTGAGTGTGAGCTAGAGAAAGGGTAACCCAAGAATTTGGGGGATCAAAAAAGGGATCCTACAAAAAGAAAGGCTGAGAAAGGAGGAGTAACAAGCAGTGGTGGTGCTGATGGAGGTTCAGGAGGCCAGGAACCAAAGGTGGCCACTGGGTTCACTGTCAGAGCCTGGGAGGAGGAGAGTATGCCTAATGTCCAGAAGACGGGCTCTATCTCCAGCAACACACTCACATCTAAAACCTCAATATGCTTACAGAGAGGGGGACGAAGGCAGAGTCAAAGGCTTTGTCAGCAGAGACTTGATCCTTTGAGCCCCACCATGGCCCTGGCTTCTGAGAAGGTGCCTGGTATTTGGTGGCCACTGAGGCAGTATTGAGAGAAGGAGTATATGTGAAGAAATGGGGGTGTGGAAAGAGGTAGAAGAGGGTGTAGCCAGAGAGGGCTCTAAGTGGGAGAGCAGGCAGTGGCAGGCTTTCCTGTCTGGTGGCTTTGATTATTTAGAACTGGGAGGCAAAGGGCGGGCAGGGGGGTTGTGGAGGAGGTGTTGATGTACTAGTAGACACTACCGTTTTCAAGGACGTGGGCAGAGAAGGAAGGAAGGAGGGACTGGCACATGGTCAAGGCTGGCTGCTGGGAGGATGGAGGACTGTGGCAGTGTCAAATCCCAGAGAGCTCTTCGAAGGGAGAGCTAGTTGTGATCTCCGCCCACGGTGAGGGAGAATCTGCCGAGAGCACTTAGTTAGGGCTGGCCCAGCTCTGTTGGGGGACGGGGAGGGGGGGCTTCTGCAACATGGGTTTGAAACGGCAATGGAGATTTTACAGGAGGAGGTTGTGCGCTTGGCTGCAGTCAGGAGGAGGATGTTCAGGCCTGCCTAGTCAAGAATTCTCCTGTGTTCTGTCTTGTGAGTGCCACTTGTTTCAGTGTCAAGCCTCCCCCCCACCCACATCCCCCACCCCCCCACCCCCCACCCCGCTGGAAAGACAACCATGGCTCTATGTCACCTCAACCAGTTCCCAGTCCCATTGGACATAGGACATGCTGGGCTCCAGTCAACCCCCTCCTGTGCTGTTCTTTGTTGGTGCTACAAGCCTTTGAAGTCAACTCTTAACCCCATTTTATGGCTTGGGAAATGGAGGCCCAGAGAGGTCTCCCCAAGTGTGGAGGTGGAAGAGCTGGGCTTTAGATCCCTTCACCTCTGGTTCTGTCTCTGAATGCATGTGACTCTGCAGCCCTCTTCAGCCTCCTCCGGCTCCCCTGGCCTCCTCAGCAGCTTCATTCCTGCCTTTTCCTAGTCAGGGGTCAGGCTGCATCCACGTAATACCTAGGGGTCCTTGAATAAGGTTTTGTTCTGGCTTTTAGTTAATTTGTGTGTGTGTGTGTGCTTGTGAGTTTATGTGCACCACAGGCATGCACGAGCCTGTTGGGTACCCTGCAATGGAGCTTCAGGCAGTCGTGAGCTGCCGCATTGGCTTTGAGAACCAAACCGGGGTCTTCTGCAAGGGCAGTAAGCTCTCTTACCTGCCTGCCGAGCCCTCTCTTTGGCCCTTGAGTACTTTTTTTTTTAACCTCCCTGGGCCTTAAGTTTCCTCGTTGTACAAAGACGGTAATAATCACCTCGCAGGGATGCTGTGCACTCTTGAATGCTCAGTGCGTAGAAGGTGATGTGGTGATGTGTAGTAAACGCATGCTATTAGTCTTGCAGTCACCAGCACCATTGTGTTAAGGTGAACTGTCCTCATCCTTCCTCCTGAGTTTCCCAGAGCTGCCATTTTGTTGTGGTCCTGGGCAAAACTCTGCCTTTGTCCGCCTTCCCCTCAAGGAGTAAGGCTGCTTTCCTCAGAGTCTCATCTCGGGCATTGTCTCAGTAGGATGTTCCCTTTCCTTCTCTGAGTTGAGGTACCATGTCTTTACCATCCTGGTTTTCCCCAGTGGTGCTTTTGCCCTCACATGCCCAGAGGAAGCTAGGTACTCCTGACAACACAGTTGTTGGCTACCACACTGAGATTTAATCCCTGTGTCTTGGGACTGACTACACTGGGGCGAGTTGGCTCCAGCCAAGAAACGATTGGGGAGACTTCCTGAACATGAAGGTCTAGAGTTGAGTCTCGATGGACCTGGGGTCCAGTAACACAGAGTGTACCAGGATGTGTTGGCATTAGACGCCTGGATAGACAGGTAGGTATTCTAGTCTGGCTTTTGTGGGATATGATACAGAAACAGGTTGAGGACCTGTGGGTACTCTCAAAATAGGGTTTTTTTTTTTTCCAACTGTGGACAGAGCAAAAGGCCTTCAAGGAGAGGAGCCCCTGAGCCAGTTCTCAAGGCTGCACTGAGAAGGGCTTTGGACATGGCACAAAGTCAGAGTGCCAGGGCAAAGAGGCGGGCTGGATGATGGGTCTGCTTCTGTGTTCCTTCTGCTTAGAATTGGAGAGATGTATGCTTGTTGGTTGAGTAGAGGGAATGAAGAGGGGAGACTGGAGTGGCAGAAAGAAAGGAAGAATGAAAGGAGGGCATTGGAGGCCAGCGGCGGAGGACGACCTGAAGCCTGACTTGTGGCCTTCACTGGAGTGTACTCCATCTGTGGAGTGTTGGCGAGGGTTTTTTCCCCAGGGGGTAGAAGGGGTTGGTGGTCTCCCCACCAAGTCCCTTGGGTCAGGGTCTTAGTATGTAGCCCTTGTAGACCTCAGACACGTGGCATTCCTCTTCTTGGCTTCCCTGGTGCTGGGACTGTTTGTTTATGTTTTGAGTCAGGCTCCTGAAAAGCTATGGCTACCACCTTGTGCTTTGTGACCAGTTACCTGACCCTCATCAAAACTAAATCTGTTAGTTTTGAAAAGGAAGTCTAGCTGAGTGGCTGTAGCGCATGCCTTTTTGATCCCAGCACTGGGGAGGCAGAGGCAGGCAGATCTCTGAGTTGTAGGCCAGCCTGGTCTACAGAGTGAGTTCCAGGACAGCCAGGGCTACACAGAGAAACCCTGTTTTGAATACCACCCCCCTCCCGGAAAAAAAAAGTCTATTAGGAGCTATTGTATCGTTAATACCTTTCTAATCCATATCACTTGCTTAACAGCTGTAGTTTTTAAGTAGCCTACATCCATAGCCACCCCTGGCTAGAATGTAATAGTTTTCATTGTATTTGTTTGTTCGTATGCCTCTGCGTGTGTATGTATATGTAGTGTGTGTGAGTGGGGTGGAGTGAGGTGTCAGTAGGCTTGGCGCCAGTACCTTTACCTGCCGAGCCTCTCGATGGCTCTTGGTGACAGTGTCCCACTGTGCAGCATAGATTGGCCTTTTGAGTTTTTAACTCGGAGGAGTGGCATTAAGCAGGTAGCCACAGAGTCCATTCTGTTCGCACCCTGCCATGGGTTCCCGGCATGGAGTTCAGGCCGGCCGGTTGGCAGGCTTGCCCAGCGCCATCTTCCTGCCCAAGCACCAAGCACCCCCGCCCTGCACTTATTTGAAGCTTGCAGTTTGTGTGGGCCACTGCTCTCTGCTGTTCCGTTCTTTGTTTATGTTTTGGTTAAGATGGGGTCTGGTAGCTGAGGCCAGACTTGATGGTCCTGTCGACACCTCTCAAGTGCTAAAACTGCAGGCGTGTGCCACCGCTCCCTGCACAGCATAAGTTTTAAGTACAGATAGAGGACGACTTGAGATAAACTCTAGCCAAATGTGACGGTATAGGCCCGAAATCCTGGCTGAAGTAGGAAGAATACCTCAAGGTCCTTTGTTGGTGGCGGGTTTTTTGGCTTTTGAGATTTTTGCTTCTATATTGCCCTGTCTGTCCTGGAACTTATTATGTAGACCAAACTAGCCTCAAATCCCAAAACTCACAGAGGCAGTCTGTGCCTCCTGAGAGCTGATATTTAAGGTATGACCCACCATGCCTGCCTGGCATACCTCGATTCTAAAGGAGCCTAAACAGTGAGTTCTAGATCAGCCTGGACTATAGTGTGATAATCTGTATCACAAAGAACCAAAAAAGTTAAGCCTTTGTTTCTCAGAAAAGTAGATAGTGAGACAATTGGAGTTATTCCTCTTTCAACCTAGGACTTTCCCCTCAACCCAACCCGGGCCTGCTGCTCTGACTGCCCTTTAGTTCAGTGGGAATTTCCTGACTCAACTTTGAAATTTTTTGAAGCAGACAACCTTGGAGTTGAGGATCTTCAGTGTATCACAAGATGCTGACAGCTTCCTTTAGGAGAGGCGGGGTGGGGGGGAGTTACTTGACAAAATACTTGGGAATCCTTCCACTAACTGCATGTTGGACTCGTTGAGTCTTTTGGTGTGCTGACTCAGACCTGTTTACTTTTCTTCAGACTCAGGTGTTTCCATTTGTCACTTCAGTCGGACCTCCCAGGCCTCCCTCTCAGAATCATTGTAATGGGAATGAGTCGTGGAAGTAGTTCACACTGGCTGACTCATTCTGCACTAGCATCTGCTTTGCCCCCTGCCTTTAGTGTGTTGGATGCTGGGGACCCAGAAGTGAAAAGGCCCGTCCAGTCCGCCCCAGTGGAGCGTACCTCCTGGAGGGGAACTCGAGTCTGACAGACAGAGGCAGCAGGGCTGACGCCCAGCATTGGCTACACAGCTGGCAAGTGCCTGCGAGCTGCCATGACTTAGTAACGGCGAGAAATCCACAAGCCCAGAGGTGGAATCTGGGGGCTGCTTTCAGATCTCTTTGGCATTAATTACATCAAATAGTGTGTACGGTATTTCTGTAGCTGTCTGGCAAAATGCTGTTAGGAGGTCCATGAACTGTAATTACTTCACTTGATCCTACAGCAGCCCTGTGGGGCAAGCCCCACGTCATTATCTTTAGTTTATAACTGAAGTCTTTCTGACTCAGAGAGGAATGAACTTGCCCAGGGTCTTTCTTCTAGTTAGCAATGAGGTGGGGTCCTAAATCTAGTCCTTTGGGCTGGGGGCCAGAAGATTTCTTGCATTCTTTGGGACCGGAGAGAACTGGGGTGTACTGACTGGGTTCCTAGAGACTTGGAGTTTAGGACTTTGTCTCCCCCCTGTGGCTGGCAGGTGCTACGACAAGCGTCTGTGGCCTAGGATGGACCTAAGCCGGAGGAAGTCACTGACCCCACCCATGCTTAGTGGGGTGGTTCGCCGCCAGCCCCGTGCTCTGGACCTCAGCTGGACAGGTGTCTCCAAAAAGCAGCTCATGTGGCTCCTGAACCGACTGCAAGGTAAGATGGTGATGAGTCGGGACAGACGGACACAGAGGTAGGATGATGATGAGTCGGGACAGACAGACACAGGTAGGATGGTGATGAGTCGGGACAGATGGACACAGGTAGGATGGTGATGAGTCGGGACAGACGGACACAGGTAGGATGGTGATGAGTTGGGACAGACGGACACAAAGGAGGCTGCTGGTGAAGGTCTAGCGCCTGCTTCTTTCATTCTAGGCCTTCAGGAGTTGGTGCTTTCTGGGTGCTCCTGGCTCTCCGTCTCTGCCCTGGGCTCAGCCCCATTGCCGGCACTGCGGCTCTTGGACCTCCGCTGGATTGAAGATGTTAAAGACTCCCAGCTTCGGGAGCTGCTGCTGCCTCCACCGGACTCCAAACCAGGTTTGACCACACGATCGTCTCTAGATGGGTTAGGTAAAGTGGAGGTGTAGGCCCTGGAGCCTCTTCTGATGGGTCAGAGTATTCAGTAAAGGAAGGCAAGACAGGAGTTTGACCCATCGTGGCCACGTCTCCGTTGCTTTTCCTACTGTGTGCTTTGAACTAAGTCTTCAAAGGGTAGGGTCTCCCTCAGGAGGGCATTCTCTCTGGACCCAGCTGTGTCTTCATAGCAGAGCCAGGACCACCACCCAGAAGGGCACAGCTGTTGTGTCACCCTAGTACTGTGATTAAGGACCATTTTTCTTGTTTTCCGTGCCCAGAGAACTCAGCAAGCAGGCTACTGATCTCACGGCTTTGGTTTTTGTAGTCAGTAGACCAGGCTAGCCTCAAATTCACAAGAGATGAACTTGTCTCTCTCCCATGTGCTGGGATTGGTGTGAACCACCACATCTGACCACTTTTGGATTTTATTTATTTATTTATTTATTTATTTATTTTATTATTATTATTTTTTTTTTTTTTTTTTTGAGATAGGGTTTCTCCAACTCACTTTGTAGACCAGGCTGGCCTCGAACTCAGAAATCCACCTGCCTCTTCTTCCCAGAGTGCTGGGATTACAGGCCTGTGCCACCTGTATGCTGTTTTTGTAAGATGTATTTATTTATTATATGTAAGTACACTGTAGCTGTCTTCAGACACTTTTTCTTTTCACTCCAGCTCCGCTCACTCACTGTAGCTGCCTTCAGATACCCCAGAAGAAGGCATCAGATCTCATTACAGATGGTTGTGAGAAATCATGCGGTTGCTGGGGTTTGAACTCACAACCTTCGGAAGAGCAGTTGGGTCTCTTAACCGTTGAGCCACCTCTCAACCCTCTGACCACTTTTTAGTTTTCATTTCTGTTTGGTTTTGAGACAGGTTTTATTCTGTAGCCTGGACTGCCCTGGAGGCTGAGAAGCCCCGCCTCCTGAGTACTGAGTTCATAGATGTGGCACCTCTGCCCGGGGATGAACCAGTGTTGCCTCCTGCTACTTTATGCCATCCCTGGATTTTAGCTTTTTCAGCTTTCTTGCCAAGTTCTTTCCAGTCCTGGGGCCTTTTTCCTTTCCTGATCTTCTTTGCCTCTTAGGCTTCCTCTATCTTTACCTTCCTCCATCTAATTAGATGTCCTTTTTAGAAGTTATTTCTTGCCGGGCAGTTGTGGCACATGCCTGTAATCCCAGCACTTGGGAGGCAGAGGCAGGTGGATTTCTGAGTTCAAGGCCAGCCTGGTCTACAGAGTGAGTTCCAGGACAGCCAGGGCTACACAGAGAAACACTGTCTCGAAAAACCAAAAAAAAAAAAAAAAGTTATTTCTTTGGAGAAGAAGACACCGCACTTGGTATTTTCTAGACTTGCTTTTTAGTTCTTTGAAGCCATGGATTCATGGTAAAAGGTTTCCGTTTGTTCTGGTGGCTCTCCCTGAGTGTGATTCTACACAGACCAGAGCAGGGTGGCTGGGGCGGCAGCGAACCCAGCCAGAGTCTTCCATCTTTGCCCTCCTCCCCCTTCTGATCATTTGCTCCCTCCCATTCCAGGAAGCTGTCTCAGCTCTGAGATTATTTAACATGGTCGATGTCTCACCCTCAGGATATACACAAGTGCCCCTGTCCTTCTTGCCACAAGTTCTAAATGACCTTTCTTTATTCTGGTAGACTGAGCTGTGACCAGTCTGGAAGTGTGCTTCCTCTAGGGTGTGAGCTCCTCGAGTCCCGTGGAGGGGTAGACCTCCGGGCCTGTTAAGTTGACGCCCACAGAGGTGGGGCTAGCAGAAGCTGTCTGTGTGAGCGCCAGACCTTAGGGAGCAGCACCCGCGGGTGGACCAGCCTGCTGTCGCTGTTCACTGTCAGGGTGAAGGAAGTGTGGGTTTTCAAGAGAATGTCTGTATCCAAATTTCTATATTAAAATGTCAGTGACTGGAGAGCGGCTCAGTGACTGCCCTTTGAGGGGACCTGGGTTTGAATCCTATACCCACATGGTGGCTCACGGCCATCTGGAACTGAGTCACAGCTTTTTGTCCCCTTGGGCACTGTACACATGTGGCTCATATGCAGGAAGAACACCCATACACTTAAACAATTTAGCCAGGCAGTGGTGGTAAGCCCAGCACTCAGGAGTCACAGTTCAAGGCTAGCCTAGGCTACAGAGCAGGTTCCAGGACTGAGAAACCTCTCCACTGGTGGCTCACCCCCAAATAATAATAAGATAGTCTTTTTGTTATTCACTATATTAGACAGGCTTACATAGTGGTGTGGTAGCCCACTGTGGGTAGTTCCAGTACTTCTGAGGCAATGAGATACATTTGAGACTTCGAGACACTTGTCTCAGAAGGTAAATGAGGACACAGCTCAGTGGAGAGGGTTCACTCTACATGCATGAAGTCCTGTGTTCAGCTCCCATACAACCCCCCCCCCCCCCCCCCCACACACACCACATTGAGTTTTAGCACTATGCAGATGCCACATGCCACAGCACATTTTTGGAAACAACTCGGGCTGTGACATCTGGTGATGTGTTTTTCAGAGCCAGGCCAGTGCCTGGCAAGTGAGGATGGTATTGTGATGGGATACGATAAGAGTGGGGGTCAGCCTTGGCCTGGGGGCCTGGCGCTGTGACTTTGTAATCATGTGCTCCCACTGGTGACTGTGACCTGAGCCTCAGTGTTCTCATCTGTAAGCAGAGGTGAGCAAATAGAGGCTTGGCTTCCTTTTTTAAATGTTTTATTTTAAATTATATGTATATGTTTGTGTAGGGTAGGTTCACATGAGTGCAGGAGCATCCATAGGCCAGGGCTGTCAGATACCCCCAGAGCTGAGGATACAGGTGCGTGTGAGCTATCTGATAAGGATCCTGGGAATTGAACTCAGGTCAAGAGTGGTATACGTGGTTAAGGCTCAAGGCTTGGCTTCTTAAAGTGTAGTTAAAGGCCTAGAGCAGTGTTATCACACGAGATTTTGGAAGAAAACTAAGTCTAAGATTGGGCCTCATGCAGTTCTGGGCCTGCTGCAGTTCTGGAATGGGGCCTGCAATCCACCTCAGGGACTTACGCCAGTGGCGTGGGGGGAGGAGGACTCTGAACTCTTTGCCCTGGAGATAGGGGAGGAGGAGGCCTCTGGATTCTTCCTGAAGTGGCTAGCAGTCTCTAGAGCATAGGTCATCCCATTAGGGTTTTGTGGACAGAGCCACTTGTGGAATGTAGCTTCAGTGTTTAGAGATGGGATAGGTTTGAAGCTGAGACAATGGTGGCACTCAGGGAAGTCAACATTGTATCAAGGAGTTACTCTGGACCCAGTAGTCTTCTATTGCTGTGATGAAACAAGATTAACAGCTTATAGTTCATTATGAGGTCAGGGCCGGAACTCAGGCAGGAGAGAGGTGGGGACATGGTGGGGCCTGGCTTACTGGCTTGCATCAGTGGCTTGCTTGGTGTGTGTTTGTTAAACTACTCAGGTCTCCCTACCCAGGGTGACACTACGCACAGTGAGCTAGGCCCTCTCATAGAATGGATTGACCGCGATTGAGCATTAAATGAACAGAAAAGAACATGCCCTCACAGAATAGCCTGCAGGTCAGTCTGGTGGAGGCCATTCTTAAGTTGACATTTGAAGACCCAAAAACACCAGCCTAACCCGCACACAGCCCCAGGGAATGTCAAGGAGAGGAGAGATACTATTCCATTTGTGTTTGAGAATGATTTGCTTGATACCGGAAAGTAGATCGGGCATTGTAGCACTCTGTAGGTAGAGGCGGGAGAATTGTTGCTAATTTGAGGCCAACTAGGTCTACACAGGCAATTCAGTGCAGCCAGAGAGTTAGGGAGCAAGGGTGTGGGGAGGGTGTCTGCAGTCAGACCTGGTTCTGGTGCAGAAGGAACAAAAGGAGTTCAAGCCAGAACAGTGACCTCAATCATTCTGGGGAGGGGGGAGAGTGCTGCTTATTGGAGAATGGGTGAAAACACCGAGCATCCTGCTAAGGACCAAGCGTTGAGCAAAACGCTTGTTCCTGTTTGCTGGGAACTGACATTTTTTGGAGGGAGGAAAAGATCCTGAAGCAAAAATGTATACAGTGTATCAGATCCTGGAAATGGGGCTTGGGACTGAGAGGACTGTTGAGACTGAGCTCTCCCGGGAGGCTTCCCCGAGGGGACAGCAGCAGGTCAGATAAGATGCCATTTGGTGCTGTGGGTGTTGTGAAGAGCCAGTCATGTGGAGCAGCAGCATGGGAGACTCACATGTTGGGAGCAGGTGTATGGCAGATAATGAGACCATGGGGTAGGCTAGGAGGGGCCACTAACAGACTTTATCTGCCTAGGGCAAACAGAGAGTCGAGGCCGCCTGCAGGGGGTGGCAGAACTTCGCCTAGCAGGCCTGGAGCTCACGGATGCCTCCCTGAGGCTCCTACTGCGCCATGCTCCCCAGCTCAGTGCTCTGGACCTGAGTCACTGCGCCCACGTTGGGGACCCCAGTGTTCACCTCCTCACGGCTCCTACTTCCCCTCTCCGAGAAACACTGGTGCACCTCAATCTCGCTGGTAAGTGCGATCTCCTGTCCACCCTGCTTGCCTGGCGGTGTAGCGCCCTGTCTGCTGTCTGCTACCTACTCACCGGTCAGGTCTCAGCTGCCACTGCCTCATCCCCAGGGTGCCACCGCCTCACGGACCACTGCCTTCCACTGTTCCGTCGATGCCCACGTCTTCGCCGCCTGGACCTACGCTCCTGCCGCCAGCTCTCATCTGAAGCTTGTGCCCGGTTGGCGGCTGCTGGGCCCCCTGGCCCCTTTCGCTGCCCAGAAGAGAAACTGCTTCTCAAGGACAGCTAGTTGGGTGCCTATGCCTCCTTCCCCCAGGACTCCACAAGAGAACCTGGACCTCTTGCCTTCATGTCACCCCCTGTTGGGAGGCCAGGTTATCTCCTTCTGACCTGGCACTCCTCAGTTAGTGACTTGGGATTCCTGCCCAGGGACTTGAGCCAGCCTTCCCTCTCTCCCTCCTGCACTGATCTGTCTGGGGGCCTTTGCGCCCCATCTCTCCCTTTCATCCGCTTCATGTCCATCCCCTCGGGAGTGGGTCAAGAGGTACTGGGGAGGCGCTGAGCCAAGGGATGGTGGGAGGGGCGGCGGAGGTGCAAGTCTTGATTGAGTAGGGAAAAATGAGGTGACGCGGTATCTTGTACACAGGATACTGGGGCCTGGGGGAGGCGATGGATGGGTGTGGGGAGGGCAGAAATCAGACCAACAAGGGTTCAGGGAACAAAGACCAGTTGGGTGGGATGGGGGCCAAAAAGGGAAGCCAGAGCAATTGGGGATCTGGGTGTCAAGATGGGGGGCTCTACAAGCCAGGAAATGCCAGGACTGGAGGCTGGGAGAGGAGCAGATGTGGGCTGGTACCCTGCCTGTGTGGGGTTCCGGGTCTCCCCTTCCCTCTACCCAGAGTTCAGGTTTCCCTGACCTTGACTCCTTGGACGTCACTGAAAATGGCAGCTATTGCAAGGAGTAGGGGTCGCGGGTCTACCTGCTGTTAGGCGCGGTGGCCCGGGGGAGTGCTGAGGGGTAGCCCAGACCCCTGCCTGGCTCTCTACACAATACTTGAACATTCATCTGTACTGAAGTGTTACTTGAACCGGGGGAATCTCGGACTTGGGGGAGTGTGATGTGAGGGACCAGCGTGACAGAGACTGGGCTGGTGGGGACTCAGTGTGGACTGTCCCACCCCAGCTCTCTTGCTTTACTGTCTTGAACAGCTCCACCCTTCCGACTTGAGTTGGGGTGGGGGAATGTCAGCTTAAAGATGGGCAAGATGGGACTCCTCCAGTTTGGCTCTTCCCATTCTTTCATCGTCATGGAAACTTGTGTCCCATTTGCCCAGGGAACTGCCACTCCTGGTTGCCATGGAAATAGCAGCCAATGGACACCTCCGGAAATCAGTGCTAAGACTGGAAACGGTCCCTCTTAGTTGCTGTGGGAACTTAGTAACAGACTCGTGGCACCTCCCCTCTCTCCACCCCTTTCCTTCTTCCAGTGTGGGGGTGGGGTCTCAAGAGCCTGAGGGAGGAGTCGGGTCTAGGTCCCACTCAACTTAGGCCGGGGGAACTGGATTGTACCACGTGGGGGTGGGGGGGAGGGGATCTATCCACATACCTCAGGTAACAGGAAGGTGCGCGGGTTGGGGGCGGGGACTGGGCGGACCAAAGGCAGGAGGGTGGGGCCTGGGGTGGGAGAAAGGCTTGACGATGGGGACCGCTTGCGGGAGGGGAGGAGGCACCCCGGCAAGGGGCAAGTGGGGGACCCAGCCGGGCTGGACCCCTAACCCCACAAGTCTGTACAATAAGGTTTGCTATAAAACTCAGAATCTAGCCGGGGCCGCTGACTTTCTGTGTCTGTCTGCGGTGTCGAGACTGAGTGGTGGGTAGGGATGGTGGAAGGGGCTGTTATGGACGCTTCGGGAAGAAAATGGGCTTGCCTTTCCTGAGATGACTGCTCAAGGAAGAATGTGGAAGTCTGGACACCTGTGAACGTCCAGGTATACACTGGGTGCTCTGAGGCCAGCAAATTCCCAGCAGAAGCTGTATTTGAGCATTCACGTTGGTGGCCTGGGTTAAGGGGTCCCGTGAGATCTTTGCCCGTGGGCAGACTGCAGGGGTTCGGTCTCACGGCTCCACCCAATCATGTGGTCACTGGGCTCCGCCCCTGCCCCAGTTCCTGTTTCGGCCCCTGGGCCTTCTAGACGCATCGGTAACTATCCCGCTGGGTCTGCCTTGCCGCCCAGGATGGGGTCCTGCCCGGGCTTAGGCCGTCCCTTTTTGGGGGTACAAGGCACCTCGGTCCCTCCTTGACTTTCGGCGCTTATGGTGTAGCGGCTCTCAGGATGAAGGGCGGCGAGGGGGACACGGGCGAACAGGCCCCGCTGAACCCGGAGGTGGACAGCCCGGCGGGCTCAGCCACGTACCGAGAGTTCGTGCACCGCGGCTACCTGGACCTTATGGGGGCCAGTCAGCACTCTCTGCGGGCGCTCAGCTGGCGCCGCCTCTACCTCAGCCGGGCTAAGCTCAAAGCCTCCAGCCGCACATCTGCTCTGCTGTCGGGCTTCGCCATGGTGAGGGGTGGGAGAGGGGTACACGGGGTGGGTGAAGCACGTGGTGGGAGAAGTCAAGAAAATGGGTACTCAGTAGAGGGCGGAATAATAGGGTTTCTTTAGGGTAAAAGGAGCGAAATCCCAAGGGACTGGAAAAGCCCTTTGTGTCGGGGACAGGGTTGTAGTCGGTAGGCTCTAGGAATAGAAACAGACTGAAGATCGGTCCCAGAAGTGCCATGGAAGAAGAGAGTGAAGAGGTCGGATGGAAACCGGTCGGGAGAAAGTCTGTTATCAAAGTGTCTTAGTTTCCAAGTCCTCTAGAGTTGAAAGGCAGGCAGAGCTGAGAGCCTCTATCAACCAGATCGGGGAAGAGGGATAGAGTATGGAAGAGTGAGAGGCACGAAGAATGCTACAATTGCCGGGAAAACTAAAACCAGTGAGGAAGCTGCTCAGGGAGCTAGCTGATAAAAGAGTCTGATAAACTGCAGGTGTGGGAGGGTAATGTCAGCTAACGGTCCCAGCAGTGGAGAAGATTCCAGAGTGCAGCCCGCAGATGTATCCTGGTTCCTCCCTCCTTACGGCCAGCTGTGCGGCCCCAAGCCATCTGTAGGAAGCTGTGGGGTAATAGAAGGTACTGTCTTTGTGGTCTGCCAAGCATTTGTCCAGGAGGATCTGGGATGCTTATGGAGACCCCTAAAACTAGGTGTGTTAGAACAAGCTCCACTTAACCAAAGGAGTTTCTTCTGGAACAGCGTGCTAAGGAGATGGATGGAAGCTGCTGTTTTGACAAGGATGCTCAGCAGGGTATGGGTGTGGGTGCTAGTTTCAGTTTTCTTCACACTTGGAAGGAGGAGGGGAAAGCAGGCCTTGGGGGAGGGCGCCCTTCATGTGCACCCTTGTGTAAATGGATCTTGGAGGGAGCTAAGGTGAGCTCATATAAAAGTAACTTAGGTTAATACCTCCCTTTGTTCTGCAACCACAATATCTGAATGAAAGTCTGTAATCCTAAAGGTTGCTCTTAGTCTATGATGCTTGTAAGGGGCCCAAATTCCCCCCCAAACAGCCCCATAGTTCATGAGGACCTTTGGCTGCAAGGAATCAACCCGACAAAAAGGAGGACACAGCAGCTTCTGTCTGAGCCACATGGCTCAGCCTGCTTCTAAGGGAACCGTCCAATCTGCACTGCTGCAGACCAGACCGTTGGGGTGTTCGTGTAAGAGGGTTTTCTCAGAGCATCAGTCGGTTGAGTGTTCTGGGAACAAGGGCTGTCCCTGACGAGGAGGCTGGCTTGTACCCTGGGAGACACCAGAATTAAGTCCGGCCCAGATCCCTGTTTGTGAACACAGCTGCTTACTATCTGCCTGGCCCAATTCCCCAAAATACTACTCAATTTTATTTTCTTAAGTACCACTGTCCTCCTGCACCTTTCCATCTAGCCCCAGAGTAATCTTGGGGATCCTTAAGAAACAAAAATGGAGAGAAGTCCTCTTGGCTTGGAGTTAACATACAAACCATATTCATAGGCTGTGACCCTAGCCTAGCTGGTAGAGTATTTGCCTACCATTCAGGAAATCCTAGGTTCAGTTTCCTTTAAAAAAAAAAAAATATGGTAGAGCACACTTAAAATCCTAGCATTTGAGGTAGAAATAAAAAAACAAGGTTGTTCTTGGCAGCACAGAGTCAAGACTAGCCTGGGCTTCTCTCAGCAAATCCTGTCTCAGCAAACATTCACTGTTCAGTACCTGGTATAGTGGCAGTCGTTCATATGAGAAAACGCTGAGGCCGCACCGCGAGCTAGTGACAGGATTTTGACTTTAGCAGTCTGGCTTTAAAACCGAATTTGTCCGTCCACTCAAATGTTTGCAAAGTGCAGATTAGCTGGGTGGAGTCATGGTTAAGAGACTCCCTGACCTGTCGAAAATGAACAGCCATGATTCATCCTGGAGAGTTGGCACATTTGAGTACAGACCTGATGTGACTAGATGTGACAAGTTTTTAGACTGATTTGGAAACATGAAGCTTCTTGAATTTTAAGAGTCGGCAGTTACTACCTTTTGGGTTCTCTCTTTTTGTGCCTTAGGCATTAGTCTCAACTCTAACAGTCTGTGCCTGGTTCTAGTCATAGAACTCAATGTTTAGTATTAACTTTCTCAGTGAGACTATTGTCCCCATTTTTCAAGTAGGAAACTGAGGGAGGCACTCGCTCAGAGGTTACACAGTTGTTCAAGGTCAGATGACCATGACCCTACTCAGGACAGTGAAGTAGGAGGTAATGAATCTGAGGCAAGTCTGGACTAATGGGCTGTTGTAAGGAAACTACAAACTGTAGACCTGAGAATGGACCTAAACAGCCCGGAGGATCTTCGCTTGCTTGCTTAGGGTCTGTTGTGACTTTTTTTTTTTAATGGGGGTTTTTATGTAGTCCTAGCTGGCTTGGTACTCCTTAATTCTGGGATTAAAGGCACTTCGCATAGGCTGCTCTCAATATCGAGATCCTGTTTCAGCTCCCCAAATGCTAGAAAGCTTGTAGTACCACACCAACCTGAATCTACTTTTTATATTTTATTTGTTATGGGTTGGAGATTAAACCTAGAGGGATGTGAGTGCTAAGGTTGCTGCCATCGAACTACATTCCCAGCCTGCGTCTACTTTTTAGCCAGTATATTATAGCCAGGTAAAAGCTCAGAAAAATGTTAGCTAGCCCCTTTGAGGCCGAGGTGAAATCACTCAGAAAAGCTGAAGCAGGAGGATGGCAAGTTTCAGTTCAACCTGTATTACCCAGCAAGTTACAGGTTAGCCTAAATTATAAGAGCAAGACACTGCCAAAAAGGGGGTTAGGGTGGGGAGAGCTGAGTATCTCCTAGGCACTACTTTGTTTTAGGGTTGTTTCAGTCATGATTTTAAACAGGCAAAGCAAAACACCTGAGGACGCTATGTTCTAGAGACTCAGTGTCTTCCTTCTTGTGCCCACAGGTGGCAATGGTGGAGGTGCAGCTGGAGAATGACCATGAATACCCACCAGGTCTGCTAGTGGCATTTAGTGCCTGCACCACTGTGTTAGTGGCTGTCCATCTGTTTGCACTCATGGTCTCCACATGCCTGCTGCCCCATATTGAAGCCGTGAGCAACATCCACAATCTCAACTCTGTCCACCAGTCACCACACCAGCGACTCCACCGATACGTGGAGCTGGCCTGGGGCTTCTCTACTGCCTTGGGCACCTTTCTCTTCCTGGCTGAAGTTGTCCTGGTGGGCTGGGTCAAGTTTGTGCCTATTGGGGCACCCATGGACAAACCAGCTCCTGTGGTACCTATGTCCCAGGTGCCACCTGTGACTGTCTCCCTTAGTTTAGCTTCTAACCTCACACCATCCTCTGCTTCTATAGCCACATCACAACAGCCTTCCAAAGCCTGTCCACCCCGGCAAGCGTGTGGTGGTGCTCATGGACCAGGCTGGCAGGCAGCTATGGCCTCCACGGCAATCATGGTACCTGTGGGACTAGTGTTTATGGCCTTTGCCCTACATTTCTACCGGTCCTTGGTGGCTCACAAGACAGACCGCCACAAGCAGGAGCTGGAGGAACTCAGTCGCCTGCAGGGGGAGCTGCAGGCTGTGTAAGCCTGGCTTTAGACTGTTGCAAGCATTGCCTCAGAAACCCCAGGGATCTACAGACCTCATTCCTTGCCCTAAGCTAGAGCCACCTCCAGTGAGCTCTTAGATAGAGGCCAAATCTCTGCACAGAACCCCACACTCCCAGGATTGATCCCGTTGTCATGTTCCAGTGGGTTTTGTAAATTCTCCTCTGCTTGAGGAACAAAAGAGGAAGTAAACTGTCTCAGTCTAAGACTCCTGGGGTAGAGGAGAAAGGAGGCCCCAGTGAGATCCTCGGTGGTGCTGAGCAGTTACTTGTCCTTCAGGAAGGTGACATCTGCACAGCTGTCCCGAGGCAGTCAGCCCTTGCTTCCCTGTAATCTGCTTGACAGTTGGCATCCTGGGGGATTTTACATGGGCCCTCAGACTAGCCACTCCACACCTGGTGACTGGTGGTCTGTCCCACTGCCCTGGGCACTTACAGTCTTTGGCCAGAGCTAGGGGGCTAAGAATGTGCAGCTAGCTTGACAGGGCTGGGTGAGTTTGTAAGGGAGAAATTTCAGCCCTTAGAGTGCAGAGCTCTCCTTCAGACACAGATTTTTTGTTTTTCAAGCCAGAGGGTCACTATGTTTGTTACTCTGGCTGTCCTGGAACTCTGTAGACCAGGGTGGCCTTGAACTCACAGAAATCCACATGCCTCTGCCTCCCATGTGCTGGGATTAAAGGCATGCACCACCACCACTCTGCTCAGACACTGAATTTTTGATGTACCTTGTTTTGTAAATAAAGTGTGTCTCACATATGTTCCCACGGCTGTGAATGGGATGAAGGGGTAATCTTGGGTAAGGTTCTGTGTTCCTAAAAGGGTCGCACGGAGGTGATGGATGGATGGTATGAGTTAGTCTATGACCTCAATTACCTTTACCATCTTCTAGGGATTTCTGGGAGAGAGAGAAAGAGGGAGTTGGTATCCTTCAACTGTGACAAAACAAAGGAATCTCATCCCCTGTACCTTCATATGCATTTTTTCCCTCAGCCTCATAATTTTAAGTATAAATCCTACCGTTTAATCTTAATGGTGATGGACCTTGTACAGATTCCTTTTATTACGTGAAATGGTCAGTTAAAATGTATAAAACCAGACTCCAATAATTTTTCTGACCACTGTTATGAGGGTTGCAGTAACTCTTGTGACCAATAGCCATCAATTCTGGAGGGATAACCTGAAACTGAGAGAAGTCAAGGGCTTGTCCAGCATCCCATAATGAGAGGCTCTTGTAGAGGGGCCACTTAAGGCATCTTCAGCTCAGCAGACTTAGCAAGAGTGCAGTTCTTCCAGAGAACTGAGCCTGTATTCACAGGATGAAAAAGAGTGTTGAACCTTGCGACGATCTCAGCTCCGGGTTCCCAAGTGAAGCCTGAACCGGGTCTGTCCTTAAGCTTAGCGGGATCCTACGGGCATAGGAGCCCTTGCTGAAGGGCTGCTTAAGGAAGGATAACTGGGTTACATCCAGACATTTATTTTATTTTTGTTTTTTTCGGGACAGGTTATCTGTGTAGCCCTGGCTGTCCTGGAACTCTCTCCGTAGACCAAGCTGGCCTCTAACTCAGAAATCCGCCTGCCTCTGCCTCCCAAGTGCTGGGATTAAAGGCGTGTGCCATCACAGCCCGGCCCAGACATTTTTTTATAGGATCCACTTAAGGGTCTTTATGCCTCTTTTAAACTCAACAGAACCCTGAACAGCTTTAAATTTTAACCACTAGTTTACACCTCCCTAATAGCCAAAACGAACATTTTAAAACTCCCCCAAGGGAGTAACTAGGGTGCTGGCCTAGCACGCAGAAGGACCTGAGTTAGATTTCCCAGCATGCTATAAACCGGTTATAGTGTGCACACCTGTAATCGGGAGACGGGGGCAAAAGAATCTGGAGTTCGAGGCCATCCTCCGTTATATATCAAGTTCGACGACGGCATGCTGTTTGAAAAACATCAGGAGCCCGAGTAGAAAAGCGGGAAGGAACCGATCACTTCATTATGTGCGTCGGGAGGCAAAGTGCCTGAGTCACCCCTCCAGATTGTACTTTTCCACCTCCCATCCCTCCCAGGTTTTGGTTGATTCTAAGGGAAGCAGCCCGTTACGCCGTGCTCCGCACGCCTGGCCACGCCTCTCTCATTAGCCCCGCCCACAGCAAGATCCGCAGATTCGCTACCCGACTCCTTAGGATTATTTGGGCAGCATTTCTTCTCTGAAATTTTTCATGAAACTTTGAGAAGACTTCTTCCTTGTAACCATTTCGCACTAAGTAGGAAGTGGGCTGCTCCTTGAGTTGTTCTACTAAAAAAAAATATCCAGGAATAGCGGTCGACTCTGCCAACAGGGCTTGGCGAACCAGTCGTCATTTTCGTGACTCTTCCGCAGGTGAGAAGAGGTGACGGCCAAAGCCCAGAACGGTGGCGAATCTGCATTGCAGCCTCATAGGCATTTAGGCTGCGCAAGGAAGGGGCAGGGAAGAGGAGCTAAGGAGCGCGCATCCTGTCCACTCATTTGCCCCGCCCGCCTCGCGAATCTGCGTCGTTGGACGCACCACTCAAATCTCCCGAGCTCCGGCTGGCGTCCTCCCCCTCGCTCCGCCCCCCTTTCCTCAGGGGCTCGTCGCAGCTTTCGTCGCCGCCGATTCGTCAGGAACACCAAGGCTGGAGCAGCTAGATAAGGGTGGTGCAGTCCACTCTCCGGGGAATGCGGCCAATCTTCAGGCTCCCTGGGCTACAACTCCCGACCCTTACAGGGCGCCGGCCGAGGCAAGGCCGCTACCCTCGGCCCCGTGGATCTCCCCGCAGTACTTGTAGCGAAAGTGCGGATGCAGACGCTGTGCCCGCTGTGCCTCGTGCAGGTGGCGGTGGTGTTTGGTGCGCGCGCCGGGGAGGTGGTGGTGGGGGGGCGCCGCCGCCGCCACCGCTGCGGGGCCGGGTCTCGCGCTGCCGCCGCCGCCGCCGCCGCCTCACGCCGCTGAGGTGCTGCGCGCGGTGGGGGGAGGGTGAGCCGCTCGCCACGAGCGGGTGAGTAGGGCCCTGGCGCGCGTGCGCGCCGACGGGGTGGGGGGGCACCGAACGCGCCCGGGCGGGAGGAGAGGGCAGCGGCGCGCGTTACCTCCCCCCACCCCCCCGCCTGGATTCAGGGACCGAAGCTGGGTCTCAGGCTTGGTCTCGCGGTGTTTCCAACGCCCCGAAGAGGTGCCACCTCTGGTTCGGAGGATTGGGGCGCGGGGACGCGAGTGGCTGTGTGGGAGCGGGAGCGGGGCTTGGCCCGGGCCGCTGGCCGGTGAGGAGGCGGGAGGGGGCGGGGCCTGCGAGGGGACGGGGGAGGGGTCTTGCGTGGAGGCCAAGTGGGGCGCGCTAGGGAGAGCGGGAAGGTAAGGGGGCGCGAGATGGGCCTGGGCCCTGAGGGTAGAATTGGGGCTGGAGGGGAATGGAGTGCTGTAGTGAACCCGGGTCCTCGGGGCAAGATCCGAGGGAGCCAGGGGTCATGCCGAGGTGTGGAAGCTGGACTGATGTGGGAACCTGGAATCTGGGCTAGCCATTGGGGGAGACAGCAAGGGAGTCTGGCCTATGTGGTGGACCCCCAATCCGTATCCCTCTTTTCCTGACAGTGTAAATGAGCAGAGATGGACCAGGAAGGTGGGGGAGATGGGCAGAAGGCCCCGAGCTTCCAGTGGCGGAACTACAAGCTCATAGTGGATCCCGCTTTGGACCCTGCTTTGCGCAGGCCTTCTCAGAAGGTGTACCGCTATGATGGAGTCCACTTCAGTGTCAGCGTGAGTGCCCTAGATCGTTTCTTGACCTCCTTAGCCCTCCGGTCTTCCCTCCACACTTTCCCCTGTTCAGTATTCAACACCCAGACTTCCTAGACCTGTAGCTTGGTCTTTTGGGAATGAGCAGGCTATATCCCAGCTCTTCCATACGTTGGCTTTGGCATGGGTGTTATGGAGTCAATAGGCTGGTAGATTTTCAGCCTGGTTTCATCTCTTTCTGCTTTCTCTGTTAGGACTCAAAGTATACTCCGGTGGAAGACCTCCAAGACCCACGCTGTCATGTCAGGTCCAAAAACAGAGACTTTTCCCTCCCAGTTCCTAAGTTTAAGGTAAGTGCCTGCTGGTCTCCCTGAATGATGGTCCTTGGAGAGGGTCAAGGATCCAAGCATCCTGCTCCTCACATAGCCTACCAAAGTGTCAATTCTGAAGGACAATTGACAGCCAGATCTCATTGCATTTTGAGTCTGTGAGACGGATGTTTTGGACAGAAGGTATATTGTATAGCTGAGGTGACTAGTGTGTATCTGGTGATGAGGATATTGCTGTCTGCAAGGATAGGGTATGGGTGGGTATTTTGAATCCCCTCAGTGGGCTACCTGGGTTCAGCATTTAAGGATACTGCTAAGATCACTGCCCTCTTGGAGTCTTCTGCTCTCCCTGTTGGTGCCTGTGCTCTGTCCTGTTCGTAAGAGCAGCTTTGTTCCCTATTTTAGTAGGGTATTCTTCAAGCTTTGGACTGTGTAGAAAGTTGGTGGTTCTTTGCCTCCTCCTAATTTTGTTTTAGTTTTCATTTACTGATTACTGCTGACGTAGTTTGTGCAGTGCCTTCCCCCCTTCTGGACTCCCCCTTCCCTGAACAGCTTCACTGAAAGCTCGTTTGCCTGAATGTTTACTTCTCATGCCTCCTTCCTGCCAACATCTACTGAGACACACACACATCATCTTTCCTCCCCGAGTCCTGGTCTTCTCACTTTCTCTTGACTGACAGATAGCAATACCAGATATTCAGGTCCCCATGCTGGGACCCAGAGTCATCCAGTAGTTCTTTCCTCTCATCTTAATCTTTGGGTTTTCATTGCCATGTCCTCCAAGCAGAGTCCAATGTTTGCTTGGTATCTGTGGCTCTATCCTCAGTTTTAGGCTCCATCTTGCTGTTTTGGGTTTTTTGGATTTGGTCCCGCCCACCCCCAGACAGGGTTTCTATGTGTAGCCCTTGCTGTCCTGGAACTCACTCTGCAGACCAGGTTGGCCTCGACCTCAGAAATCCACCTGCCTCTGCCTCCCAGAGTGCTGGATTACAGGTGTGCGCCACCACACCCGGCTCATCTTGCTGTTATTTGTCACTAGTTATAATATTCTTATTTTAATTTTGTTTTCTAAGTCTGTTTTTCCTTTTTATTACATTATTTTTCATGTGTGTGCATTTACAAACAAGTTCGCATACCATTGTGCACATGTAGAAGTTGGAACACAACTTGTGGGAATTGGTTTTCACCATGAGTTCTAGGGGGCAAACTCAAGGTTGTTAGGCTTGGTGACAAGTGTCTATACCCACTGAGCCATCTTGCTGGCATCCTAAGTCTGTTTTGAGGCATTGACATGTGTGGTTATTGATCTGGGCAGACCTTATCATTTCCTTGACACCATACCCCTGCAATATTCAACCAGACACTTTTCAGTGTTCAGAAAATATCAAGATGGATAAATTTCATGTCTTGGAAGTCTGTTGTTTTGGTAAACTTAAAGCATCTACAAAGTTCAGAAAGAATAACAGCATCTTTGTGAATGTTTTTCCTGATTTTTCTCTGTATGATACCCTGTCTACACCTCTGCCACTGCTGTGTCATATTTGGATTATTTATATCTGGCTTATCTTTTTTTCTTTTTGAGATAAGTACTCCCTAGGTAGCCAGGCTGGCCTTGAACTGAGAATCCTTGTGCTTCGGCCTCCGCTGTGCTGGCATTGTAAGCGTGTAGGGCACACTCCGCATAGTCTTGTCTCCTTTCTGAATGGGAGCTTCTCCCCGTCCCTGTGTTTCTAGTGTCTCCCCTGTGCTAGTCTATAGCCCTGAGCTAATAGATCGTTTTCTCTCCATCACTTTCTCCTGTGTATGTTAATTCTTATGTTTTGTGTGTCTTTTTATTCAAATTGTTACTGTTTGTCATAAGAGGAATTGAAATACAGGTCATTGCTCATGTAGCTCTTATGATACCCATTGACTTCTCTGTCACAACAGTTGCCCTCCCAGATTTGTCGTAATCTCATGGATGTCTCTAAAGTTTCCTAGATGGTTAGGAACCTGCTCATTATGTTAACCGGAGACCAATTCTTGTCTTTCCACAGCTGGATGAATTCTATATTGGACAGATCCCACTGAAGGAAGTAACTTTTGCAAGGCTCAATGACAATGTGCGGGAAACCTTCCTGAAAGATATGTGCCGGAAATATGGTGAGGTGGAAGAAGTGGAGATCCTTCTTCATCCCCGCACCCGAAAGCATCTAGGCCTAGCCCGTGTGCTCTTCACAAGCACTCGGGGAGCCAAGGAGACTGTCAAAAACCTCCATCTCACCTCTGTCATGGGCAATATTATTCATGCCCAGCTCGATATCAAAGGTGAGGACTCCCATGCATGTTGCTTAAAGATAGTTTCTCGAAGGGATTATATATGCAAATACTTAATTGGGCTCAGCCAAGGAATCAGGGTCAGGATTGCCAAAGTTTCTGAGGTCAGGTGTATTTCTGAACTTAATAGTTTTTAAATTTTAGAGATTCATTTATATATTTATTTTTATGTGTGTGCCTGTTTTGCCTGAATGTATATCTGTGTACAGCATGTATGTCTGATGCTCATGGAAGTCAAAACAAGGCATCAAATACCCCTGGAACTGGAGTTTCAATGGTTGTGAGCCACCATGTGGGTGCTGGGAACTAAACTCTGGTTTTCTGGAAGAACAGCCAGTCCACTTAACTGCTGAGTCATCTCTCCAGCTCAGGGAGGCTTTTTCTTTTTTGTTTGTTGATTGTTTTAAAATTATACATGAGCCAGGCAGTGGTGGTGCACGCCTTTAATCCCAGCACTTGGGAGGCAGAGGCAGGCGGATTTCTGAGTTCGAGGCTAGCCTGGTCTACAGACTGGTCTACAAAGTGAGTTCCAGAACAGCCAGGGGTATACAGAGAAACCTTGTCTCAAAAAAACCAAAATAAAATAAAATAAAACAATAAAATTATACATGTTTTGTGCTTTCTTCAGTAGCACGTATAATAAGATTGAAACTTTAGGTAAAGAACTAGAGTTTTAGGTCATGGCCTGCCAGAACTACAGATCTGTGAAGATAAAGATGAATAAAGCAGAGTTTCATCATGCACATGCTTATAATCCTTGTGCTTGGGAGGCAGGAGACAGGACTTTGAGGCTAGCCTGTCTACAGAGATGAGATCTACAAAGAGATGTCTATTAGGCCAACTAGTGCTACATAGTGAGAGCCTGTCTCAAAAAAAACAAAAAAGGAACCAGGAGATAACTTAGTAAGTAGTACATATGCCACAAATATGAAGACCTGAATCTGAATCTCTATCACTCATAAAATCCATATACGGTTGTCTATGCCTGTAACTTCATTTTTGTGGGGAGGAGACAAGCAGATCCCAGAATCTCACTGACTAGCTAGGGTACAAATTGGCAGAGTTCAGTTCTGCTGAGACCCTCAAAGGCGTGACATAGAGCGCAGCAGTGGGAAATATCCAATGTCTTCCTGTGGCCTGTGTGTGTACACTTAGAAACCTACAAGTACATCATACACCCAAATAAAAATAAAGAAAAATGGAGCAGGTTTGAACTGCTTTCAAGGAATTACAGGGGAGAAATGTCAAACTAGTACGGTGCCATCCATCTAAGGGAAGAGGTGTTATTGGTGTTTGCAAATGGGAGTGAAAAACCAATGTTTCCAAATTTGGCTTAAGACTTTGTATGGAATATTTTTTATGAGTTTTTGAGACAGAATCTCACCATGTAGCTTTGACTGGCCGTGAACTCACTGAGGTTCCCCTGCCTCTGCTGTCTTGAGTGCTGGGATTAAAAAGCTTTGTTTTGTTTTTAACGTTTTTATTTGTTTTATAGGTCTCTATAACTTAGTCTCCTCTTGAATTCTGCACCTGGTCCCAGGCTTTATTTTTGGTGTTTTGCTTTTAAAGATTTATTTTTGCTTCTGTGTGTGTGTGTGTGTGTGTGTGTCTGTGTGTCTGTATGACACAGAGTCTAGAAGAGGGTATTTGTTGGATTCCCTGGAGTTGGATTCCAGATAGTTATGGACCACCATGTGTGTGGTTCATGTAGCCCAGGTTGTCCTAATCTTCATTTGTAGCCAAGGATGACTTTGACTTCCAATCCTCCTTTATCCTGGATCATAGACTTGTACTACTGTGCTTGGTGTGTGTGGTTCTGGGAGGAAGCCCAGGGTTTTGTACATACTAGGAAGGCGCTCTACCACCTGGGCTACTCTCCAGTCCCTGTTGTGTGTTGTCAGTCTTTGTCTCTGTTTCTGGTGACCTATGCTCACTGTAGCTCCTATGGACTTGGACCCTTGCATTGACTCAGTCTCCCAAGTGTGAGGGTTACAGGCAGATGCCACTGTACTTGGAAACTCTTCATGGTTAAGCGCTACATCCTTCTCACAGTTTTTTCTTATATTTGTTGTACGCCTATACATGTACATTCTGCGTGTGTGGCCTCGTATGAAGGTCAAAGGGCAACTAGAGGAGTTGTTCTCTCCTTTCTCCATGTGGGTCCCAGAGACCAAACTTAGAATGTCAGGCTTGGTGGCAGGCACTTTACCCACCAAACCCTCTCAACGCTCAACCCCTTCCAAGAGTTTAAAAGTCATTGTTCAAGGCAAAAAAAACACCCCCCTCCCACCCCCTACCCCCCCCATGGGCTGGATTGACACTTGTAGTTGCAATTCTGTAATCTTTACTTTATAACATAAGCGGTATGGGGCTTAGCAGCAGACAGACCTCTACTTTTGTTGAAGTTTATAAAATACAGTATGATGTTGTGTGTAAACTATGAGTTTATAGTGATTATATTGAACCAGGGCCTTTTTACATTGCCAAGCCAAGCACTATTGCTTCCCCATATTAACGGGATATATATTTAGTAGTTGGAGATGAACCTCAATTTATTTCATAAATCTGCAAAATAGCAGTACCCAGTGATAAATATCTGTAAATCCTGAAATGGGAAGAGTAGGGACAACAGTATTAGGAATTCAAGGTCTACTTTTCTACTCAGTGTGTATGAGACCAGCCTGGTTATTTGAGACTTTGTCTTAATCAGTCAATAAAAATAAAAGAAGCATAAACCTAGTCAAAATAACACCAGCCAGGTAGAAATGAGGTAAGTTTCCAAGGATTGAGTTAAGTAGGAAACTAACTTTCTGAAACATTAAAAACTCAAGAGATTGTAGGAAACTTGAAACCTGAAAAAACAAAACTACCAAATCAGGGAGGTTGTTTTTCCTTCTGACTGTTGATTCCCATTTCTCTCCATCTAGGCCAACAACGAATGAAGTACTATGAATTGATTGTCAATGGCTCTTACACTCCTCAGACTGTGCCCACTGGGGGCAAGGCCTTGAGTGAGAAGTTCCAGGGTTCTGGTGCAGCCACTGAGACGGTGAGAAGCTTGTAGCTGCCAGTGTGTTAGGCACATGTACTCGTTACCAGGTCACCAAGAGCAAGAGCCATCTGGGAAGGCCCTGCATTTTGCTATTAAGTATAGGAAGAGCTAAGGAAAGATGCCTAGGTGTCTTCAGAAACAAAGAGCCCGAGTCTGGATTGGGGCAGGAGACCATCTTACATCATGCCTGATCTCTTATTCTTGCTCACTTTTTCTTTAGACTGAAGCTCGCCGACGGTCTTCCTCTGACACAGCTGCCTATCCAGCAGGCACTACTGTAGGGGGCACCCCTGGCAATGGCACTCCCTGTTCCCAAGATACAAATTTCTCCAGCAGTCGACAAGATACTCCATCTTCCTTTGGCCAGTTCACCCCTCAGTCCTCCCAAGGAACCCCCTACACATCTCGGGGTAGCACCCCCTACTCTCAGGACTCTGCCTACTCTAGCAGGTATGGAAACACACTTCTCTCGGGCTGTAGCCATTGGATTCTGGGAGCTGCAGCTGGAGAGAACAAGCTCCAAGTCTCTGAGAAGGAAATGGCAGCTGCTTACTGTGGTCTCTGGTTTAACTGACAAATGGCTGTGTTCAGGGATACTAATGTGGACCTGATCAGCAGTATAGAAGTAGATGTTGAGACACCTGTTTTAAGTTTTGTGCGTCTGTGTGTGCACACTCATGTACACGCTCCTGCCTGCCTATATGTGTGTATGCTGTGTATCGCACGCATGCTGCAGCACCCAAGCAAGCTAAGGGACCGATGTCCTGTGTCTGTAGTTTATAGGCGTTGTTCCATGTGGGGTATTGAGAATTGCACCTGAGCCCTCTGCAAGAGCAGTCTGTACTCTTCATTGCCGAGCCATCTCTCCAGCCCCTCTTTTAAGAGTTTTATGAGTCTAAATGTTTTCCCAACGTGTATGTCTCTGAACACACAGTGTTCCTTGTACCCATGCAGTGAATCACCTCGAGCTGGAGTGAAAATGGTTCTGAGCCACCACGTGGGTGCTGGGATCAAATCTAGGTCTAGAGGGACTTTGAATATGAGAACAGAGCCAGTCAGGTTTGGTCACACAGGTGGGAGTCTAGCTAACTCCTGAGTTCTTCTTCAGCACCACTTCAGCCTCCTTCAAACCCCGGCGGTCGGAGAACAGCTATCAAGATTCTTTTTCTCGCCGCCATTTCTCTGCATCTTCAGCCCCTGCAACCACCGCTACTGCCACCTCAGCAACTGCTGCAGCTACTGCAGCCTCCTCCTCCTCATCTTCCTCCTCCTCCTCATCGACGTCTTCTTCCTCAGCCTCTCAGTTTCGTGGTTCTGACTCTAGCTACCCAGCTTATTATGAAAGCTGGAATCGTTACCAGCGCCATACTTCCTATCCACCTCGCCGGGCAACTAGAGAGGATTCTTCTGGGGCTCCATTTGCCGAAAATGCGGCTGAGCGCTTCCCACCTGCCTATACCTCCTATTTGGCCCCTGAGCCTAACCGATCCACTGACCAAGACTACCGGCCTCCTGCCTCAGAGGCCCCACCTCCAGAACCTCCAGAACCTGGTGGTGGTGGTGGTGGTACTGGTAGTGGTGGTGGTAGTAGTGGTGGTAGTGGTGGTGGTGGTGGTGGTGGTGGTGGTGGGGCACCCAGCCCTGAGAGAGAAGAAGCCCGGACTTCCCCACGCCCAGCTTCACCTGCACGTTCTGGCTCTCCAGCCCCAGAGACCACCAACGAGAGTGTGCCCTTTGCTCAGCACAGCAGTTTGGATTCCCGTATTGAAATGCTGCTGAAGGAACAACGCTCCAAATTTTCTTTCTTGGCTTCTGATACAGAGGAAGAGGAAGAGAACAGCAGTGCAGGCCCTGGGGCTAGAGATGCAGGGGGTGAGGTGCCTTCTGGGGCGGGCCATGGGCCCTGTACACCCCCTCCTGCCCCAGCTAACTTTGAAGATGTAGCACCTACAGGGAGTGGAGAGCCAGGGGCTGCCCGGGAGTCACCAAAGGCCAATGGACAGAACCAGGTGAGCCTGGGGCCAGCCATAGCATCTGGGATGGAAGCTTATCGCTTAGGAGGGAGGGAAGGTGCGCTAACATGAAGACAAGTGTGAGGGCAAACTCGGCTCTAGCAGGAGCTGTCTGTGACTCTCCTCCATACCCCACAGGCTTCTCCATGTTCTTCCGGAGAAGATATGGAGATCTCTGATGATGACAGGGGTGGCTCACCACCTCCAGCCCCAACACCCCCCCAGCAGCCACCGCCGCCACCGCCTCCCCCCCCTCCTCCCCCTCCTCCCTACCTTGCTTCCCTACCCCTGGGCTATCCTCCCCACCAACCTGCCTACCTCCTCCCGCCCCACCCAGATGGACCACCACCCCCCGAGTACCCTCCGCCACCTCCGCCACCCCCACCCCACATCTATGACTTTGTGAACTCCCTGGAACTTATGGATCGACTTGGGGCACAGTGGGGAGGGATGCCTATGTCCTTCCAGATGCAGACCCAGATGTTAACACGGCTCCACCAGTTACGGCAGGGCAAGGGATTGACTGCAGCCTCAGCTGGTCCTCCTGGTGGGGCTTTTGGCGAAGCCTTCCTCCCTTTTCCACCTCCACAAGAGGCAGCCTATGGCTTGCCCTATGCTCTGTACACACAAGGGCAAGAAGGTCGTGGGGCGTACTCCAGGGAGGCCTACCACCTGCCCTTGCCTATGGCAGCCGAGCCCCTGCCCTCTTCCTCAGTCTCAGGAGAGGAGGCCCGGCTGCCTCATAGGGAGGAAGCAGAGATAGCGGAAAGCAAGGCCCTACCATCAGCAGGCACAGTGGGCCGCGTGCTGGCCACCCTTGTCCAAGAGATGAAGAGCATTATGCAGCGAGACCTCAACCGAAAGATGGTGGAGAATGTGGCCTTTGGAGCCTTTGACCAGTGGTGGGAGAGCAAGGAAGAGAAGGCCAAGGTGAGGAGGTCTAGTGCTAGGTATGCTCAGTATCTGTCTGTCTGTCTGTTTTCTGAAAGAGATAGATATTTGACTTCCCCAGATTGCCCAATTCAAAGTAGGGACAAGAGAACATGAGATAGTGAGGCTATGGGACTTCCGGGCAGGGGATTATGACAGAGCAAAAGGTAAGCATGGGTCTGGCTCAGAAGAGCTTTGTCCTGGCTTCTTGCTGCTTTACAGTGGAGTGAATGCTTGAATGCTTCTGGGCTTGTAATTAGTTCTACCATTTGTAGCCTGGTAAAAATTAGTAACTGCTTCCTAAGGGTAGATGGCCTAAATTATCAGACTTGAGAAACTGCTTTAATTTGCCAGAGGTAAATAATGTTAGCAAAATAAGTTGATGCATGTTGGTAGTCCTCAGGCACACTGTTGGTTCTGGGCAGGAGGGATACCTGTGCTCTGGTTCTTCAGTGTAGTCTTCCTGCTCTTTGTAGCCGTTCCAGAATGCAGCTAAACAGCAAGCCAAGGAAGAGGACAAAGAAAAGATGAAGCTCAAAGAGCCAGGCATGCTGTCCCTCGTAGACTGGGCCAAGAGTGGCGGTGTCACGGGCATTGAAGCCTTTGCCTTTGGGTCAGGGCTTCGAGGGGCCCTGCGGTTGCCTTCATTCAAGGTATCCAGAAATTTAGTGGTAGGGAAGCTGGTGGGCCTCCCTTCCCAATGGTGGGGAATGGTGTGCAGATGTGGGGTGGGTCTGTGGATGATGGTGGTTGAGATGGGTTGTTTTTGCTTTTAAAATTTTTCCTCACTCTGATCTCTGTTTGAGCTCTACATGGGTCCTATCTTTCTGCATCTGCCAGGTAAAACGGAAAGAGCCATCAGAAATTTCAGAGGCAAGTGAGGAAAAGAGACCCAGGCCCTCTACTCCAGCTGAGGAAGATGAAGATGGTAAGTAGGAAATCAGGCAGAAGGAGAAAGGGGGTGGTCTTCTTAGCACAATAGGAAGCAAAACGAGAGAGGTATATCTGAGGAAGCAAGAGGCTATCTCTGAGGACAAGGCACCCAGCGGAGACTTGATTCAGAGTGAAAGTGAATGAAAGGAATTCCGTAGGCATCAGAGTATCCGACAGGCTTCTCCTTGGACTTCAGTTACAGTTCTTAGTTCTGCTGTGCAGAGCTAAGTGTTTTTATGTCTTAGTTTTTGCAGCTACAAAGTAGAAATTTCACTGTTTAGAATCAGAACTTGAAGAATCATCTATGCAGGTTCACTGCCTAAAGCTTCCGTTGTGCAGCCTTCCTAGTGTGCTGAAGTCTGGGCTTTTGGTTGGTAGCTTATCTAACTTGAGGCTACTTTATTGAGTCAGATCTGCTTCCCTGGAGAACTCCCTGCTTTATATTATTTCTTGGGCCAGATAAAACAAGTTGGCATCCTCTTTCACCCAGCTTAGAAAATGATCAAAGAAAATGTGTGGGATGTAGTTCAAATTGTTACTGTGTTCCAGTTTCTGTACTGGGTAAGGGTGGCCTGTCAGCGAGGTGGGTAATAGTGTTCCTTGCCTCCAGGATGGCAGCTAACTCCTGATAGATTGTAACTGTTCTGACTTCCTCTTGCAGATCCCGAACGAGAGAAGGAAGCTGGAGAAACAGGACGTCCAGGGACCAAGCCTCCGAAGCGAGATGAAGAACGGGGCAAGACCCAGGGCAAGCACCGGAAATCCTTTACTCTGGACAGTGAAGGGGAGGAGGCATCCCAGGAGTCTTCCTCAGAGAAGGTAAGATGCTAGGCACTTGGTGTCTGCCAGAACCCTTTCCTGAGCCCCTGGTGGCACAGCAAACTTTTCAGTGAGATGGAACTCAGTTGTCTCAGTTTGTCTTCTTCCTTAAGGATGAGGAGGAGGAGGAGGAAGATGAGGAAGATGAAGAGCGGGAGGAAGCCATGGATGCCACCAAGAAGGAAGCAGAGGCATCAGATGGTGAGTGTAGGCAGTTGGGTAGAGTTCAGGTTTGGGGAAGAAGGAATTATACTGTCTGGTTTGTCTTTTTCTATGACTTTTCTGCTAGACTTCTGGCCGTTCTTACCCTTTACAATGACAGTTGTTTTAGCCAGTGTCCTTTGGAATCCTGGGAATCTTGAGAACATGAACCCCATTAATTCAGAATACTCCCTCTTCTGAAAAAGGTCTCCCTGTGGATAGCCCTGCAAAGTCTTGTTTCCTTTTCCAGGTCCTAATGGTGAAGGGTATGCATTCTCCTCTTGCCACTTGAAGCTGTCAGTCTAGATGGTCTCGTCTTAGAGCACTGCTCTTCTTGAAAGGCCCAGCCATCAGTCTGTTCCTTCCTTTTCCCTTCATCTCTCCAGCCGCCAACAGACATTCTTCTGCCCAATTGTGTCTCTGTTGGCTTCTACAGATTATACATAGTTAGTGATCTGTATTCCCTCAGAAGTATATGTATTAAGGGCCTGGAAAGAGATAGCACAGTATTTAATAGCACTAACTCCATTTACAGATGATCCAAGTTTGGTTCCCAGAACCTACATGGTGGCTCACAACTGCCTGTAACTTCATTTCCAGGAGATCCACAACATTTTTTTTTAATTCCACATGTATATGGTGCATATACATACACTGAAGCATATGCATACATTAAAAAATTTTTTTTGAAGAAATGTACATCAAAACCCTGATTTTAAGAACTTCTTGGAGGGGGATAGAAGAAGAAGGGCGAGAGGCAGGTTACACAACTCCCTTTGTGTGGTTGCAGACAGATGATATTTTAAGGACAGTGAAATAGGGTAATAACTTCTGATGGTATGCTAGACCTGAGGAAAGAGCCACTGTTGTCTGCACGGCAATCAAGGAATTCCTCTGAAACACTGTTTTCGCAGTGGCCAGGGATGGTTTCACTGGAGGAGCAATGGGCCAGGTTACCTGCTAAGCTGAAGACAGTTCCCTCCGTTGGTCCTTTGGCTCCCCTGCCATCACCTGTGCCTCCAACATGCGTTTGAATTTGTCACCTTTGCTCTTCTGTCTGCTTTTCTTGTGTAGGTTCTTAGGGACAAGGTCTTTAGCCCTGGGGGGGGGGGGGCTTACTTTTGTAATCCTTTTCTAGTTGTTCTACCTAAACAGTGCTAGAGTTAAAACATGCCATCATGCCAAACATGCAAACATGTATGCAGTGCTAGGGAACAAACCCAGAGCTCCTGCTAGACCAGCATTCTATCACTGACCTGCAGCCTCTGCTCCTCACCGCAGTTTTGACTGATTTCTGCCTGTATTTCCTTCTTTCTGTTCTAATTCATTTTCGAAACTGCTAATAAAATTGTCTTTTCTAGAATGTACTCTCTTCTCTAGAAGGTCTTTGCTTGACTCCATTTTCCGCCAAAGTGACCTGCAGGCCATTTGTATAGTCAGTCAGTATAGGCTCTGCACACATGTTCTCTTGAGCTTAGTCTCACTGGGCTCCAATCCCTCCCCCACTGCCCCTTCTATTTACTCCTTTATGAATTCATCAGGAATGTCTGTTTTCTCTCTTCCTCTTTCTTAGGGCTCTCTCACCCAAAACTGATCGGCCATAAGTGTGGTGTGTATATAATGTTGTGAAGCAATGCCATGATGTATGTGTGTGTGTGCGCGCGCGCGTGCGTCCTTCCACCTTGTAAGTTTTAGTGATCAAATTCAGGTTATCAATTTGGCAACAGGTGCCTACTGAGCCATCTTGCTGGCACCTTGTTTTGCTTTGTTTTGATTTTGAGAAAGAGTCTTACATAGCCCATGCTGGCCCCTAACTTGCTATATAGATGAGTATGACCTTCAACCAGTCTTCCGCCTCCATCTCCAGAGTTCTGGGGTTACATGGACCACCATGACTTGCTTTTTTTAATTTTTAAAGATTTACTTAACAGGCGGTGGTGGCGCACGCCTTTAATCCCAGCACTTGGGAGGCAGAGGCAGATGGATTTCTGAGTTCGAGGCCAGCCTGGTCTACAGAGTGAGTTCCAGTACAGCTAGGACTACACAGAGAAACCCTTTCTCTCAACCCCCCCTTCCCACCCCCCCCCAAAAAAAGATTTATTTATTTTGTGTGAATGCACTGTCTCTTCAGACACACCAGAAGAAGGCATTTGATTGCGTTTCAGATGGTAATGAGCCAACATGTGGTTGCTTGGAATTGAACTCAGGACCTCTGGAAGGCCTAAGCCATCTCTCCAGCCCTATTTTTTGTTTTTCAAGACAGAGTTTCTCTGTATAGGCTTGGATATCCTGGAACTCACTCTGTAGACCAGGATGACCTCAATTCACAGAGGTCCACTTGCCCCTGCCTCCTGAGCGCTAGGATTAAAGGCATATTTTCAAGGCATTTGCTGTTTATTCCAGAATTCTTTCTATTTCTACAGACCTTTGGTCATTTAGGCCAACTACTTGCCAGTCTCCAGGTCTGTCCTTATCTATCTGTCCCAGAACTCTCTCTGTAGACTGGGCCTTCATCTTCATTTCTTTGTGATGGAACATCTCCTTCTTGGTTTTAGCATTTCCTTAGGAGGAGATCTTCCCAGACTTGTTTTTCAAGCAGAACCCAGGGCTTTTTTTATACTCGTGTTTGTCACTGTGAATATGCACTTGCTTATTTAACTTCCTGGGTTTCCAACACCCAGCCTAGATCCTCACATCCACAGTACTGAGGGAGTGATCCCTCCTCTTGACCACTGACACCCCTTGTGGATTTCCAGGTGAGGATGAGGACAGTGACTCGTCCTCCCAGTGCTCTCTGTATGCGGATTCAGATGGTGAAAATGGTAGCACGTCGGACTCCGAGAGTGGCAGCTCTTCTTCCTCTTCATCATCGTCATCCTCCTCTTCCTCATCTTCTTCATCAGAGTCCTCCTCTGAAGAAGAGGAGCAGTCAACAGTCATTCCCTCAGCTTCTCCACCCCCCACAGAAGTTCCAGAGCCCCTTCCAGTTCCCAATGAGAAGCCCGAGATGGACAGGGTTGTCGAGTCCCCTGTTGTGCCTCTCCCTGAAAAGGAGACATCACCCACACAGCCTGCAGGTAGGTGGCATGGGACAGGTGACATGACTAAGATATATGTTTATCAATGTCTTAGAGAATGGTCTCCACCTACATTTTGTCCCTGGGGTGCTGGGTATAGTTGGAGCAGTTAAATGGGCACATAGTAACACATAACCGAGCTCTTCTATCCTAGGATAAACCTTGTTATTCTATAGCACATGCACATGATGGGCTTCCTGTAGGGACTGTTGCTTCATACACTAGAGTTTATTAAGCACTACTACTACTACCACCACCAGGAGCAGCACAAAGATATCCTAAGTCTGACAGACACTGTTCTCATCCTCATAAAGCTTTCTGCCCATAGGAGATAAAGGCCAGTTAAGCAATAAATGCATAGAAATAACTGTGATTTCAACCTAAATATGTTCTATGAAGAAAAAGTACAAGAAACTCAGATTCCTGAGGGCATCTCTGGGTCTGGGAGCATCCTCCTGCTGAAGCATAGTTGAGCTGAGGTCTGGGTAAACAACGAGGAGGGGGAAGCAGGTATATAGGCTCTACGTAAGGTCCAGAACAGCACGTTAGAAGATTGGGACAAAGCTCGTCCTTCGGTAGATTGAAAACTTAGGGTAAAAGGTGGTCAGAACTATAGAAGTGGGTGCTGACCACCCCATGCCAAATGCAGGCCCCATGTACAAAATGTAGTCTCTGCGTTGAGAGCCATAGGAAACTGTGACTGGATACTAGTGATTTGAAAGATGCATGACAAACAGGAGAGAGAGAGGAGCCAGAGTGTCTCGGGGAGGCTCCTGTGAGGCCAGGAATGCTGAAGAATGGGAAGCTGGGACTTCGGTGTCCCTCAGTGTAATTAAAATTTCCAGCATCCACAGGATGATGAGTTGACCTCTTGTGACACCTCATGCACTCACAGCCACTCCTGAGTCCCCAGGCAACAAAAGGCCACTTAGAGGGCATTGTTCTCCTTCCATTTTGGGAACCACATGTATGTTTCAAAAAGACCATTCTGGCAGGAAGAGAGGTCTGGGAAAGAGGGAGGAAGGATAAGAGTAGCATTAGAGAGGATAAAGGTAATAGAGTCTAGGATAGTGATACAGCCCAGTAGGTAAAATGTTTGTCACACAAGCTTGAGAACCTTTGAGTTTCATCTATAACACCCACTTAAAGGTGTGGTGGCTTGCATTTGTAATCCCAGATTTGGAAAAGTTGAAACAGATCCCTGGGGCTGAACTCCTTGTCCCAGTGAAAGACCATGTCTCAAAAACCAAAATGGACAATTGAATTTTTGCACTTGAGGCTCAGAGAAAATTGGTAGAAATAGGGGTGAAGAGATAGATAATGCTACATGCCAGAAAAGGACTTTAAGTAAAGCGACCTAGGATTATGAGCACTGATGACTTGGAGTTGAGTGGAGATCTCTGAACCTTCAGTTAGAAACGTTAGCAATGGGATTATAGAGCAGAGACTTTGGGAAGGACAGTCTGCCCAGGAGCAGTGAGAGCACTGATGTGAACTCAGCTGTTCACTCTGGAGAACACAAACTGAGAGGGTGGGCAGAGGCAAAGTGAGGGAGGGGTATAAAAGGATGAGAGTAAAAACCAGGCATTGTGGTTGTGGTGCATTTCTATAATCTCAGTACTGGGGAGGTAAAGGCAAGAAGGTCAAAAGTTCAGGGTCATCCTCAGCTACACAGGGAGTTTGAAGGCAGTCTTTTTTTTTTTTAAATAAGTTTTTAATTTTTATTTTAACATTTTTATTTATATTTTAACAATTTATATTTTATTTTAAATATGTATTTAATTATATTTATTTATTTAATGGTATATTTTACATATTTATTATTTACTTATTTAATTGTATTACATATATATTTTATATTTATTTATATATTGTATTTAATTATATATCTTATTTATTTAATTATATCATATATTTATATAATATATTTAATTTACTTTTATTTTAACAGTTTTAACATTTTAACAATTTCATTGTTATATGTAAGTGCACTGTAACTGTCTTCAGAAACCCCAGAAGAGGGCATCAGATCTCATTAAAAATGGTTGAGAGCCACCATGTGGTTGCTGGGATTTGAACTCGGGACCTTCAGAAGAGCATCAGTGCTCTTAACGACTGAGCCATCTCACCAGCCTGAAGGCAGTCTTGAAATACATATGAATGCAGGGTGGTGGTGGTGCATGCCTTTAATCCCAGCACTTGGGAGGCAGAGGCAGGCGGATTTCTGAGTTTGAGGACAGCCAAGGCTACACAGAGAAACCCTGTCTCGAAAACCAAAAAAAAAAAAAAGAAATACATATGAGACAGTATCTTTCTCTTCCTTTTTAAAATGTGTTTATGTGATTGTTTGTATGTGTGTCTTATGTACCACATGTATACAGTACTCATGGAGGCCAGATGAGGATGTCGGATCCACTGGAATTAGAGTTATATAAAGTTGTAAATCACCATGTTGGGTGCTGGGAACTCTACCTGAGTCCTTGGTAAAAGCAGAAAACATTCTTGACTGCTGAGCCATTTTTCCAGTTTTATCTTTCAGAAAGCAGAGGGATGCTAGAAAGATGGTTCAGTGGTCAAGAGCATTAGCGGCTCTTGTGGAGGACTTAAGTTCTTCCCAGCACCCATTTGGAACCTTACAGCCATCGGTAATTCTCATTTCAGGGGATTCATAAGGCAGGAAAAACAACCATATACAGAAAAGTGTTTTGTTTTATTTTCTAAACATAGGAGTAGCCAGGTATGGTGGCACAGGGCAGTTCCAGCTGCTTGAAAGTCAGGCAGGAAGATATCAAGTTTGAGGCTATTCGGGGCTAATCTATGCAATTTAACAAGACCCTGTATCTAAGTAAAAATTTTCAATCTAGCTCAGGGATAGCATGCATGAGGTTCAGGGTCTGGTACTAGACGGATGGATGGATGGATGGATGGATGGATGGATGGATGGATGGACGGATGGACGGGCCGGCAGACGGATAGATAGAGGAAGGAAAGAAAGGCAGAATTAGACAATGTTAAGGAGCTACAGGAGAAATTATAATAAGATGGAATTGTCGTGTACCTGACAGGTCATTGGAATTACAATTCCAGGTGAATGGTTTAGACTGAAGGCAAGTGTTAAAGGATGAGGAGAAGTAATATTTATAGCTAGGTTTTTCTAAGGGTAGGGTATGCTGGACTTTCTAGCTTAGTGTCAGGAAACTGTGGAAAGCTTAAAAAGATAATCCACATTTTCCTTAATAAATGATGGCCTGATTGAAGAAAGATTGTTGAATGTCTGGCGACAGCAGCCAGTTTTAGTCAGTTTAAATACCAGAAAGGAAAGCTGGGTGTGGTGGTACCTACCTACCTGTGATCCCAACATTTATAGAAGCATCAGGTTCCTCATGAGCTTCAGTGAGTTCCAGGCTAGTGTGAGCTACGTGAGACCTCTCTCAGGAGGAGGGGTGTTGTTGTGTGGTTATGTGGTATGTTTATGTGGTATGTCTAACTAGGAGTTAGAGACAAGTAGAAAACGCCTTGGTCTTTCCTTCCTTTTGTCTTCTAGTTTGGTGTGTTTTTGTTTTCCCCGGGAAATAGGTAAATAGGTTTCCTCTGTTTCTCCATTCCAGCACAGTGTTCACATCCACTAAACCACCAGAGTAGCAGCAGGCCAACCAACCTATTCCTACCTTAGACCTTCTCAGAAAAGTCTCTGATGGAGCTGGCTTGGATTAGCAGTAGTCTTGGTGGTGTCAGTCAGTGACAGCCCTGAGGGAGAAGCTGGAAGGACTGACTTGTAAGGCCTTGTTTCTAAGAATTTGAGAACATAGGAGAGCAGTTCCCAGAAAAAAAGTAGTTGTACTGCCGGGGTAACTGTATCATAATTGTATCGAAAATGAGAAGCCTAGGGGAGGGAGGGAGCAGAGAGATCTTCCAAGAAGCTGAGTTGAATACTAAGTCTTGTAGTTTGCCACTGTCCAAGACCCACGTGACATCCAGAGCCTAGGATGCAGCACACTGAAGGACCTTTCAGTGTTCCACATGAGGAGCACTCAGCTTGAGGCAGTATGCAAGCTGATCCCTGCCTGGCTGGCCAGGCGTGCTGTTGGCTGCCATTTCCTTCTGAAAATGGTAGAGCCAGTTACTAAAGCTCTGAGCCTACAGCTGTCTACAGCAGTCCCGCGTTCAGTTCTCCTGTAAGCTGGTCTTGTAAGCATGCTAGAATCCGGGATTTCATGGCGTCCCTTCCCTCCCTACTTGTCGGAGTTTGACTAGACATTTGATTTGATTGGTTATCCTGTTTGAACAACAGCTTCCTAGGCTTATCTGTGTGTGACATATTCCATTGTCAGATGGAATCAGGTACAGAGCCCTATTCTGTTCGGGAGGTGACAGTGCTGAGAATGATATGAGCAGGAGAGGTATATAGCATTCCCTGTGTAACACACAGTTTATACATATAAAAACGTGAGTGTTGTAAATGAAAGCTGAGGCAGAACAGGGTAGAACGTGGTAAAGTAAGGCTACCTTGCTCCAGGATAGTTGAGCCCACGGCTCCTGCCCTGACAGTTTTGTCTGATGAGGTTAATCCTCTGGTCTTTACCCATGTGCTTCCATCCCCAGGTCCTGCTGAAGAACCACCTCCTAATATACCACAACCTCCCCCAGAGCCACCAGCTGGACCACCAGACCCTCCCCCCCGCCTGGATGAGCGCCCCTCTTCTCCTATCCCTCTCCTACCCCCACCCAAAAAACGCCGGAAAACTGTTTCCTTCTCTGCTGCAGAGGAGGCACCAGTTCCAGAACCTTCCACAGCTGCCCCATTGCAGACCAAGTCTCCCGGTCCAGTCTCTCGAAAAGTCCCCCGGGTTGTAGAGCGGACAATTCGTAATCTACCCCTGGACCATGCGTCTCTGGTCAAGAGTTGGCCTGAGGAGGTGGCTCGAGGGAGTCGAAATCGAGCTGGAGGACGTGTCCGTTCTACTGAAGAAGAAGAGGCCACTGAGTCAGGGACAGAAGTAGACCTAGCAGTACTGGCTGACCTGGCCCTGACCCCAGCACGACGTGGGTTGACTATCCTACCCGCCGGGGACGACTCAGAGGCCACAGAGACCTCAGATGAGGCTGAGCGCCCAAGCCCTCTACTCAGCCACATCCTCTTGGAACACAACTACGCCCTAGCCATCAAGCCCCCACCTGCCACAGCAGCCCCTCGGCCCCCGGAGCCAGCTCCTGCCCTTGCTGCGCTCTTCAGCTCCCCAGCTGATGAAGTCTTAGAGGCCCCTGAGGTGGTGGTAGCTGAGGCAGAAGAGCCAAAGCAACAGCTGCAGCAACAGCAGCAGCATCCAGAGCAGGAAGGAGAGGATGAGGAAGAAGATGAAGAGTCGGAGTCTTCAGAAAGCAGCAGTAGCAGCAGCAGCAGCGATGAGGAAGGGGCAATCAGGAGACGCAGCCTCCGCTCCCACACTCGAAGAAGAAGGCCACCGCTCCCGCCCCCGCCCCCGCCACCTCCTTCCTTTGAGCCAAGGAGTGAATTTGAGCAGATGACCATCCTATATGATATTTGGAACTCAGGCCTGGACTTAGAAGACATGAGCTATTTACGACTCACATATGAACGACTGCTGCAGCAGACCAGTGGCGCTGACTGGCTTAATGACACCCACTGGGTCCATCACACAAATATCCTAAGCCACAGGGCATATCTTATTTGAACCCTAGAGTAAGACATAGGGCTGGAGCCTCCCCTGGGGTCCTGTGGCAAGAAATGTTGTCTTCGGGTCACTCCTAGGACTGCACTAGTCCTCTATCTGTCTAAATTACTGTGCCTTGCTTAGCCTTGGGGATCTGTAGCTGCCAGCTGTTTTCCTCTCTGCCTTGTCTCTCTTATGATAGAACAGGTAAGGTCTAGATTTGACTTCTCCAGTCTGTCTGTCTCCTTACTGAGTATTCTCACCATCAGACAAGCTACCCTGTGGACAGGGCCTGGGTTGGACAGGAGGTGTAGATCCCAAGAGACTGGCCAGTGTGGAATCTGTTCTTTTCCTTAATACCATGCACTCACCAACCTAAGCACTCCAAAGCGCAAACGACGGCCCCAAGATGGGCCCCGGGAGCATCAGACAGGCTCTGCACGCAGCGAAGGTTATTACCCCATCAGCAAGAAGGAGAAGGATAAATACTTGGATGTGTGTCCTGTCTCAGCCCGGCAGCTGGAAGGTGTAGACACTCAGGTAGAGCCCTAAACTGAGCCCTCCCTAGTTTGCTACCTCTTTCCTGTCCTTCAAACACTCAGCACCTCCTTGTCCTGTTCACAGGGGACTAATCGGGTGCTTTCTGAGCGACGGTCAGAGCAGCGGCGGTTACTAAGCGCTATTGGCACTTCAGCCATCATGGATAGTGATCTGCTAAAGCTAAACCAGCTCAAGGTCAGGAGGGGAAACTGGAAGAGGGAGGAGACCCAGTGAAAAAACCTACAGCAAGGAGAGTTGCCCCTGGTGGGATCCTTTGAAACAGAGAGGCTGAAGGGACGGGACGGGAAGGTGCAAGTTTGTGGGAACGTCCAGCAGTTAAAGCTACCTTCTGTCCCTAGTTCCGGAAGAAGAAACTCCGATTTGGCCGGAGCCGTATCCATGAGTGGGGTCTGTTTGCCATGGAGCCCATTGCAGCTGATGAGATGGTGATAGAATATGTTGGCCAGAACATCCGCCAGGTGAGGTTCCCTGGGGGGTGCCCAGCACCGGGTCAGTTACTGACTGGACAACAGCATGGCATTTCAACCCCTCTCACCTGAAGTAAAAAAGGAAGCTGCATTCTCTTAGGAGGACAAGGCCTGATGTTTTTGTTCAGGTAACCTAGTCAGGGCCAGTGACAGGGACGTGAGGTGAGGCTGGAAGAGTGGCCTTGTGGGTGGAGAATGGCTTGGGAGCTGTGCAAGCTGGCCTCAGGGGGACTTTTTTTTTTTTTTTTTGGTTTTTTGAGGCAGGGTTTCTCTGTGTAGCCCTGGCTGTGCTGGAACTCACTCTGTAGACCAGGCTGACCTCGAACTCAGAAATCTGCCTGCCTCTGCCTCCCAAGTACTGGGATTAAAGGCGTGCGCCACCACCGCCCAGCCAGCCTCAGTGGGACTTAATGGTGGATCAAAGCCAAGGTATGGAGAAGATAGTGGCAGCAAAGATGACAGGACAGGAGTCTAGCCTGCGGGTTCAAAGGTAGTTGGCTGTGGAGGGTGAAAACAAGATAGTGCGGCCTTTCTCAGGCCATCCCCATTAGCTTCTAGGAATGTGGTTGAGCAGAAGGAACAGAAGTGTGATTAAGATTTGTTCAGTAGAGACATGAGGCACGGGTCCTGGCGATGTAGGAATGGCAGACATCCATACTCTACTGAGGTAGACTTGGCTGGAGGGTGAAAACTGGGGGGAGTCCTCATGACAGAGCTGACAGAATTCTGGAAAAGAGCCGGGCAGTGTTGCAGCTCTTGGGAGGCAGAGGCAGGCGGGTTTCTGAGTTCAAGGCAAGCCTGGTCTACAGAGGAAGTTCCCAGACAGCCAGGGCTACACAGAGAAACCCTGTCTCAGAGAGTAAAGAAAAAAAAAAACTCTGGGAAGACATGAGATCACCTAGTGAGAGTGTGGCAATTGCATTGCCTATTTCCTGGGAATGGCTGCCCCTTGCAGAACAAAGCCTTTGTCCTGGCACAGACTGTCTGCCATCTGCTCTCCGCAGCTGCCCAGTAGGTGCCTGTGTAGGAAGGCCAGTCCTAGGAAAGGAATCAAGAGAAGGCATGCCCACTGTCACCTCAGAAGCTGCCCCAGGCCCTCAGCATGCCATGCTCTCCACTATGGCCACACAGGTTCTCAGAAGAGCCAATGCTGGTTTCCCAAGAGTCCTCCCCTGGCCGACTTTGGATCAGAATGGGTGGGAGCAGGTAGACCCAGATGCAGACCCAATCAGCGTGACCCCAGGAGCTAGTGGCTTGGCTAGAGGGGAGCGAGTATAGCTCATGCAGTGACTGAAGTCTTGTGTGTCTTATTCCCCCAGATGGTAGCTGACATGCGGGAGAAGCGCTATGTTCAGGAGGGCATTGGCAGCAGCTACCTTTTCAGGGTGGATCACGACACCATCATTGATGCCACCAAGTGTGGTAACCTCGCCAGGTTCATCAACCACTGCTGCACGGTGCGCTCAGGGCTGGGCCAGGGCTGGGCAGGGTAGGGATGAGGTGGGGTTGTGACTTACACTCCCCCTCCTGCAGCCCAACTGCTATGCTAAGGTGATCACCATCGAGTCTCAGAAGAAGATTGTGATCTACTCGAAGCAGGCCATTGGCGTAGATGAGGAGATCACCTACGACTACAAGTTCCCACTAGAAGACAACAAGATCCCGTGTCTGTGCGGCACTGAAAGCTGCCGTGGCTCCCTCAACTGAGGCGGAGCAGGACCGGTGCCCTCACCCCTATTTATTCCCCTTGGTGCCCTAAGCTCCCAGCACCCCCAGCCTTATTGGGCTCAGCAGGGCCCACTGCCCCCACCTCCACATGTGGGATAGGGAGCGCTGAGTCCAGCAAGGGAGCCTCAGTCCTTTGAGGTAACTTCTGCCTCCCCTATATCCCATGCCCAACCACCCTCTTAATTTTTTTTTCTTTGCGAAGAAGAAGCTGTAAATGTTTTGTAGCTGCCAGCAGCTGTTTCCTGTGGAAACCTGGGGTACCAGCCTGTATAGATGCTATTCTTGGGGGCTGCATAGCCCTTTGCTTCATGTTAATGGGGACTTCCCCTTCTGCCCTATGTGCACCCCTCCCCAGTTTAGGGGTCTCTGGGGCAGTGGCCATGTTCTCCCCCTGGGGGGGCCTTTGGCCCCTAGTCCTGGGAACTCTGTGCCTGGAACCCTGCCTCATGTGTCCTGCCAGACCCTGTGGGTCACCCTCCCACCCTGGTGTCTCAGGGCTCTGGCTCAGTGGGCCAGGATGGTGGGGGGCAGGCCCTTCTTGTTGGGCTGGATTGTACATAATGTTAATAGTGAAACCCAACACCACATTTTTATAATTGTGATTAAACTTTATTGTACAAAAATGCTTGGTCAGTATCTTTGGGAAGAACAGACTGGGATGCGAGTTGACACAGTGGGTGAAGCCGGAGAGCGGGGAAATGGGTGGACTGGAGTTTGGGGTGAATCAACCTGCAGACACAGCAGTGCTGCTTTGGACCAACCACCTAACGGTACAACAGCCTTGCCATCTCTCTCCACGGATGCTAGCCAGACTTGTATCAAGATCAGGTTTACCCGCTCTCCCTCCCCAGAACCACAGCTGGGTGGGGCTGGGCCTCCAGCCTATTGGGAAACCCTGCAGGAGGGAAGAAGCAAGGTCACACACCAGTCATGAGGGCATCCCTTCTCTTCTACCCCATGTCCCTAAATAGTTCACATTGCCAGGTAGGCAGGTTCTGTCCTCTTGCTGCCACTCAAGAGTGGACTGGCCACCAGGGGGCACTCTGGCAAGAAAATTCCCTCCTCCAAACCCCCTTGCCCGCCCCTAGGGGTGGAGGCTAGACTGCTCTCCTTCCTGGAATGGGCCAGGAGGGAGGAGCAAGCGGAAGGAAGGAAGCCTGTGTACCTCCAGCTGGCCCACCAGTCCAGGACACAACCTCTCCCAGTGGCCAGTTTGGGCACCCTGGGACTTCGTACAGGTAGGCAGAGCCGATACTGAAGCCCAGCTGGCCCTTCTCTTAGCCTGCGCCCTTCCAACCTCCCTATCCAACTCCTTGCTTTCTCTGCCTGTCCTTTAGTTTTTCCATCCACACAGATCCCTAATCCCTTTCAGCATCCAATTCTAGTGACTCAGCAGTTAGGGTCAGAGGGCAGGGAGCCTTAGTGCTACAAGCACAGAAAACTGCTACCTACAGCTACTACTCAGCCTCTCCACCCACATTGCTCCCACCTAATGATCCCTTCTAGGAATAACACATAGGTAGAGTAGGTGCTATCAGGCAATTCTAGTGAGCTCAGTTCTCTTCCCACAGCTGGGCATGGCAGACTCTGCACAGGCGCCAACCCTGGTATACCTGGTCACAGGTGGCTGTGGCTTCCTGGGGGAGCACATTGTCCGAATGCTGTTGGAGCGGGAGCCCAGGCTCCGGGAGCTGCGTGTCTTTGACCTGCACCTGAGTTCTTGGCTGGAGGAGCTGAAAACAGGTGACTGGGCTGGGGCAGTAGCAGGAGGGAGGCCCCATCCCTTCCCAAACTGGGATACCTCAGCTTGTGGAAAAGATGATGCCTATGTTTGTTCTCCACCCACACAGGGGACGCGTGAGTCATTGGTTCATGTGGTTCCCAGGGTGTCTGCAGGCCAAACTCAGCAGCTGGCTAAAGCTCCAGCTCTGACACTGCCTTGCGTCTCTCCACCAGGGCCTGTGCAGGTGACTGCCATCCAGGGGGATGTGACTCAGGCCCACGAGGTAGCAGCAGCCATGGCAGGATCTCATGTGGTCATCCATACAGCTGGGCTGGTGGATGTGTTTGGGAAGGCCAGTCCAAAGACCATCCACCAAGTCAACGTGCAGGGTGAGGTGCTACCCCCTGTTAACCCCGTGTGTGGCCTGACTTTGGCCAGTGATTTTTATGCGAGGGCCTGTCCTTTTGATAACCATCTACTGCTGTCCTGACCTGATGTGGTTCTCCTTGGACACTGGGTGGATCAGAAAGAGATGGAGAGTCAGGAAGACACAGCTTGCATCTGTCCCTTTCCTTCACAGGCACACAGAATGTGATTGATGCTTGTGTGCAGACTGGCACTCGGTTCCTGGTCTACACGAGTAGCATGGAAGTGGTGGGGCCTAACATCAAGGGCCACCCCTTCTACAGGTGAGCTCATCCCCTCTTAATCTTAGAGCCCATTTCCCTCCAGCACTGAGTCTTCTTTCCCCCCACTCCAGGGGCAATGAAGACACCCCATATGAGGCAGTCCACAGGCATCCCTACCCATGCAGCAAAGCCCTTGCCGAGCAGCTGGTCCTGGAGGCCAATGGAAGGAAGGTAGACTGCAAAGATGGGGCCTGAGGTGCAGAGGCAGAGCCTGAGTCCCAGGCTGCTTTGCTTCCATCTCCAGCCCACAGTGGGGAGGGTGGGTGCATCTCCCAACATTTCCCTTTGCCACCAGGTCAATGGAGGGCTACCCCTGGTGACATGTGCCCTTCGACCTACGGGCATTTATGGTGAAGGTCATCAGGTCATGAGAGACTTCTACCACCAGGGACTGCGCTTTGGAGGTCGGCTATTTCGGGCCGTCCCAGCTTCTGTGGAGCATGGCCGGGTCTATGTTGGTAAGGACAGGGGAAGGCAGGGCACGAGGACTGGCTCTGACAGTGGCAGAGTCACGAGTGCACACCTGGCCCCATGAGCGCTCAGGCAAACAGTGGGCATGTGGGCATTTTCTGCATGAGTTGCAAAGGCAAAAGTAGCCATGCCAGTTGGGAAGGCTGACATAAAAACGTGTCATAGGTTATGCCAAACAATGGGAACAACAGCTCTCCAGAGGAAGGGGTGGCATCTACACAGGAATCGAGTAGCTGCAGGATGCCCAGGAGGGCTGGTGGCTACAGAGCCTTGGAGAAAGGCAACTTTGACCCGACAGTAGAGAGGTGTGGGCAAAGTCTACATGGGGCTAAATATGGTACTGAACCAAGGCCGGCTTCCCTCCCTCCCTCCCCACCTCCCTCCCTCCTGGTAGGCAATGTGGCTTGGATGCACATCCTGGTGGCCCGGGAGCTGGAGCAGCGGGCAGCACTCATGGGTGGCCAGGTGTATTTCTGCTACGATAAGTCACCTTATAAAAGCTACGAGGACTTCAACATGGAGTTTCTGAATCCCTGTGGAATTCGACTGATAGGCACCCATCCCCTGCTGCCCTATTGGCTGCTGGTGCTGCTGGCTGCCCTAAATGCCCTGCTGCAGTGGCTGCTTCGCCCACTGGTGCTGTACACACCCCTGTTGAACCCCTACACTCTGGCTGTGGCCAACACCACCTTTACTGTCAGTACCAACAAGGCACAGCGCCATTTTGGCTACCAGCCCCTCTTCTCCTGGGAAGAGAGCAGGACCCGCACCATTCACTGGGTGCAGACCATGGAGGGTTCAGACAGGTGATGGCGGCCTGGGATCAGGAAATGGAGACCATTGTGGCACGGACTCTAGGTCCTGAGCCCCCACAGCCTGCATGGCTACCTTTAGAAGCTGAGGACTGCTGTACACATCATGACTCTGTGACGTGGACGCTGGCACACCCTGCCACATCTTAACTCAGATCCTGAGACTGGCTTGTATCCCAGCCTCCAAGTTCTAGGATAGGGTTTGGGGTCAGGCCTATCTTTGGTGCCAACTCAGGCTTGCTAGAGAGTTGGCAAAACTGATTCCTGAAGGGTCTCACTGCCCCTTCCTGCTTCCAGTTTCTCAAGCAGGGAGGGACAAAGACTCCAGAGAGCTTCCACGGCGCTGCTTGCTCCAGGTACCGTTTCAGACCTGGCTCCTGCCACGGCTGGCTCTCCGTAAGGGTTATAGTTTCAGCCTTTTCTTAAGTGTATCTCTTGTAGACATATGTCTTTTAATTTGCTTTAAAGAAAACTGAAGAAATGAATGATTTCCCATGTCTTGCCTCTCCTGACAGATTCAGCTATGGTATTGTTAGCTTCCTCCCTGAGGATGCCAACCTGTATCTGGCCAAGCCTAGATTAAAATCCTTTTCCAAGTCTGTGTCTACCTGTTACCCATCCCCCTCGCCACGGCGCCTGTCCCACGTGAGGACAGAAGGAAGTGAGCACACAGTAGGCCCGCTGTTGGATTAGTTGCTATTTCTCCCGTCCCACCAGGCCCGACCCGGCCCAGGATAGGGTTCGGGGGGCAATGGGGACAGGACATGCAGGTCTGGGGCAGGGGGGTCAGAATTTCCTGTATTTTATCCATTTGCAACTTGGTCACCAATAGAGAGAAATAAGACTCTGAGGGCTAACAGGAGGGTGGGCAGGTTCAGGCCCCCAGCTAGGCCCCAGAAGTCCTGTCCCCTCAGGGGAGGGGAGGAAAAGAGTTCTAGAAACCAATGGAGAAAAAGAGAAAGGGGCAGGGGCTCATGTCAGCAAACATGGCTACATCACATGACACGCCAGCGACACAGAAACACACCAACGCACACAGCTGCACAGCGGGGTTTGGGGAGAGGCTAAGGGGGGTTGAAGGGAGCTAGGGGCCGACCATCTTGTTCTCTGTTGGGTAGGTAGGGCAAGGCTAGTGCATAGAACACACATGTGTACACGCTCAAGGTATGACAGGAGCATGATGACCACGGGCACATGAGATGGACACGCAGTGTGCTTTGTAAGAGGCAAGGAAAGGGAGAATGGAAGCATTGAGTCCTGGCTTGGCCTGGGACCACCAAGGGGGCAGAATTGGGCCTGATGGTTTGAGGGTGTGTGGAGGGCACGCAGCACATATCTGAGAACATGCAACAGACACCAGCCCCAGACAACCATCCAGGACACACATGTGAAGAGCAGTCAACAGGCATGTCCCTCGTGTGATGTGTGGGTCTTGTAGAAAGCTGGGTTACAGCAGACTCTCAGGACTGCTCATTCACTTGAGGCCCAGTGGTGTGTAGCCGTGAGTCCAGTGCCATTCAAAAGGCAGGAGCAGCATGGCAGCCACAGTCCTGTCCTTGTGAACACCATGACTGGGGTGTCGGGGAGGCTGCTAGAAACATCTGGGTTAAAGGGAGTTCTGGCTGGCTGGGCTGAAAGAAGGAACTGGATCCTGAGGCCTCCTCTGACATCTCCAAAGAAGCCAAAGGTGGGGGCAGGAGGCTCTGGGCCCTGCAGAAGAGTATTCTGGAATGGATAGGCAGGCTCCCTCCTCAGCACAGCTAATCTGGGGTTACAGACATGTGGACATGGGGACACACACACACACGCACACACACGCACGCACGCACGCACGCACGCACCAGGTGGGCAGGGCTCAAACAGCCAGGGAGGAAAGAGACCAGCTGTCAGAGCTGGCTCAGAAGGGTCTTGTTATCTGGGAGGTTCTAGTTGCAGGGTCACGCCCTTCTCCCCGAGTTCTGCATGTACCTATATACACATACACTTCATGTGGCTCCCTGCTCCAGGGCAGGACACACACACCTCTGTGTGTCACCTCCATATTCATAGGACTGCTAGCTCTGCCCTTCATCCTGTTTACCTCCTACCTGCTCCCAAAGAACCCATAAACTGCACAGCTGTCCACACGATGTAAGGGTTCCTCCCTTCCTTACTGCCACAGACCAGTCTGTCCCAGCATCCCCACCACTCAGCTGGAGTTGTGGCCATGGCTCATGTTTCAGCAGAAGACATGTCTGAGGGACAGGTTCAGGGTTGGCCCTAAGTGGCCACTCAGGTATATGTGAAACCCAGCTGGCCAAACCAAGTTCAGAGCATCCACTGGGGCAGTGAGGAAAGACAAGAGCATCTAATGCGGAGTCTGAGAGGCAGGAGGGGAAATGCCACGGCAGCCCTGGACCTGTAACTTCATCCCTCCTACCATATCCCTCCAGGAGACACTCGGGTACACATGGGCATGGCCCACTCCACTGCCCACTCCACTGCCCACGTGTGAGGCCCAGCACCTATGTGTCACCACCTTTCTGGAACTTCCTCAGCCTCAGCGTTCATGAGCACCCTAGTGTGTGCTCGTTGTCCAAGGCTCAGTTCTGCTGTTGGGCAGAAACAGAGAAAAGTAAGAATCTGGGTATGTGTTTCCCCATCAGATGGTCTGATGAGGCAGGAAGCTCTGCTCACACACTTTTGATGGAGCAGTGTGTGTGTGGCTTCTGTTTGGCTGAGATGAGGAGAAAGCAACTGAGCCTGAAGAAAGAAATCTGAATGGGAGCATAGCCTTAAAGAGGTGTGTGTGTGTGTGTGTGTGTGTGTGTGTGTGTGTGTGTGACATATAGAAGCAGAAACATTATGTAAGGTCCCTAAGGATGCATACATGCACACGTAGAGTCATAGTCGAGATAGCTTAGAAACAGGTATCTGTACCCATCCAAAACTAGTGCCTGCTTCACAGCGTGGAGGGCTCTGTCTGAGGAGAAAACTATCAATACTTCACTCACACACACACACACACACACACACACACATCTTGTGCAGAAGCCCTTTACACATTCATCCAAATTAAGCCAGGCTGTTTATCATTCACACACATAGGCTTCCACTGCTTCCCCTGAACTCCAAGACCCAACACACACACACACACACACACACACACACAGAGAGAGAGACAGACAAACAGACAGACAGACAGACACAGAGAGGCTGAGAGAGAGTTCCCAGGACACGATGCAACCCCTGGCAGTAACCAAGCCAGGAGAGTTTGTTCTACATCATAAGATGTATGGCATGGTCGCTCGGCCTCCTGGGATCCTCTGAGGCTGTGAATTATCCTCACACATACCTCCCACTCCAAATGTAGCAGATAGAAAGTCAGTGGAGGAATTCCTTTTGCTTTGGGTTTTCACACTCGCAAAACTCCATGTACATACACTATATGGGCACAGATCTACACACACACACACACAAACACACACAATCCATGTCTATTCACACAGAACAGGTTGGGTCATGGTGAGCTGCTACAGTCAGCACAACAACCGGATAGAGAGGAAAGTTCAGACCACACAGGATGAAGGTGGCAGCAAGAAGAGGTTCAGGGCATCTACATACATCTACACAAGTACACACACACGCTGGGGTGTCCACACGTCTTGAGCATGTGCCCTCGGCATGCATGTTGGTGTGCATGTGTGATCACGCCTGCTGCTATCTATGTGCGGCAAGGTGGACAGGGACCCACGGCAAGGTGAGAGCGAGGGACTCCAGGGTCTGCGTGAGGGTGAGAGCGGCTGGAACTGCCTGGGTCTGTTTTGGGAGTGAGCTCGGAGCAGGGGAAAAAGTGAAAGGGTGGGGGGTATTGCTCCCGATGTGTGGGGAGGGTCCTGGGAAAGAGAAGGGTAGGGGCCTACAAGCCCAGTGTCCCCCCAATGGATGACGCCAAGACCACCCCCAGCACCACACAGCAAATGATGATCATAATTTTCTTCTGCAGGTAGAAAGATAAGAGAAAGCAGGAGAGGAAGAGGGAAGGAGAGGGACAGGGAGAGAGGTAGACAGACAGATGAAGGGAGTGTTGGGATGTGGGACATTAGGAAAAAGAGGGGGGAGAAAACAGAAACAGGAAGCAGTCAGAGCCGTAGATAAGGCCTCTCACCCACTTCATAACTGCCACACCCCGCCCACTGATCTCCTAGCCTCCCCGTGCACCAGGCAACCCCGCTGGCTTACCCTCCTGGCCTTGCTCTGATATTTCACAGCTTTCTTGGTGTCCGACACGGCTCGTTCCACGTAGTCCACAGAATGTTCCACGTTGTACTCAATTCGGTCAATCATCTCACCCTGCACACAGAGGAAATGTGTCGAGGGATGGAGAGCTGGGCTGGCAAGGGCAGCCTTGAGGCCCAGGGAGGCCCCGGGCCCGCGTGGCAGGGCCGGCAAGGGCAGCCTTGGGGCCCAGGGAGGCCCCGGGCCCGCATGGCAGGTCCTGTACCTGGCTCTCTACAAGCATTGCCATGTCCACAAACATGTCGTGCAGCTCCCGGATGCTGGTCTCCAGTTTGATGATCTCATTGTGCCTTGTCTCAATCTCATTCAGGGCTTGCTTCGTCATCTGCGAGTCCATTTTGATCTAAGGTGATGGGGGAGGAAAGGGCAGTGATCACCCTCTGCCAAGATAACAGCTTCAGTTCAACAGAGCATCTGGGTTCAGATCCTGGTGTAGTGACAATTTTAGAATTTTGGTTTCTTTAAACATACACACACACACACACACACACAGAAAGAGAAAGAGAGAAAAATATTGTTAAGAATGTGTGTTCATAGCCAGGCAGTGGTGGAGCACACCTGTAATCCCAGCACTCTGGGAGGCAGAGGCAGGCAGATTTCTGCGTTTGAGGACAGCCTGGTCTACAGAGTGAGTTCCAGGACAGCCAGGGCTACACAGAGAAACCCTGTCTCGAAAAAACCAAATCCAAAAAAAAAAAAAAAAAAAAAGAATGTGTGTTCATTTCAATCCCAGGTGTGGGATATGAGGCTGCTTCAGAGCACCCACAGCAGCTGACTGTGATTTGCCTCATGCTCTAGCAGGGGCGTGATTTTGCAAATGGCAGATAGTTTCTGCGATTGTATGATGCAGGATGAGAAAAAAAATTATGTATATATATATATATATACATATATATATATATACAGAAAAATATATGTATACAGATATATATATATACACACGTATACAGATATATATCTATATATCACCAAAAGATGGGTTGGTGGTGGGCTAGGCTTTGGTTGGCTGCAATTGGTTGTAGTTTGCTAAGTAGTCATGAGCAAAGAAGAAAGAGATCCTGACAGCGCAGAGGCGAAGATCAAACTTGCCCCAAGGAACCTGAAGCTGCTACTCAGCAGGAAGCAGTCTAACAGTAATGCTACCCCCTCTCCCCTCTATCCTATTTCCTCTCCTATCTAGTGTTAGGGTTGAAAGGGTAGAAGAGAGAAGAACCACAAAGCAGCAACACTGGCTACATCCTTGGGCAAATTATTTACCCTCTTCTGGACTTTGCTAATACCACCTACAAAATATGGATCACAGGAAGCCATCTACCTCAAAAGATTATTGTGAAACTGAGTGCCTGAGTGCAGAGTGGCGACTGGTTCCCAGAACGAACGTGTTAGGTATCAAAGAGAAGTTTTCGAATTACAAGAAAAAAGCTTGTATAGAGCCCACAACCTCGCCCCAGGGCACACAGTAACCCAGGGAAGAGATGGTCAAAAGCTGACAGGGTGATATGGGAGGGACAGCAGGTAGGAAGGAAGCCGCAGACACGAGGCTCAGAGGAGAAGGCCACCCACAAGCTGACAGGGCCTTCACAATGAGGCGGCAGATAAATAAGAAAAAGCAGCGTACCATAGGCCTCAAGAACTCACGAGCAGGGCTGGAGAGATGGCTCAGGGGCTATGAGCACTGACTGCTCGTCCTAAGGTCCTGAGTTCAAATCCCAGCAACCACATGGTGGCTCACAACCATCCATAATGTGATCTGACTCCCTTTTCTGGAGTGTCTGAAGATAGCTATAGTGTACTTACATATAACAATAAATAAATATTTAAAAAAAAAAAAGAAAAGAACTCACGAGCAGAAATTCCAGCTCACAGCTACAATGCCCCTCAGCCCCTGACCTGGGCAGTTGGTCACCACTGTGTCTACACTGCAGTAGGCCGCTGCTTTCTTCTAACGCTGACCAGCACAAGTCACACACCTCCACACTGGCAGCCAGGGGTGTCTCCCTTTCTGCCCATACTTCCTGCCCATACTGTAAGAGCTAAGGCCATGTGCCAGCTGCCCTGCAAGGGTCCCCTCCCCCTTCCCATGTTAGTACTGCTCTTCCCCAATTTCTCATACCTAAAGGCTGACTTGTCCTCTTTATTTTAGATGTTTAAAAATGTGTTCTCAAATGTGAATTCACGTGCCCACATAGGTTGGAGCTCGATGCTCCTGGAGCTGGCCCTACAGGAAGTTGTGAGCCTTGACATGGGTGCTGGGAACTGGACTTGGGTGCCTTTACAGCTAACCCATCTCTTCCCATAGTCTGTTGTCTCTTAAGGTGCATCTCAATGGCATCTACCGACGTCTTCCTTGACCAGTATTAATAACCCCCCAGCCAACAGCCAGGCCTCATCTAGTTTCCTCAGCCTTCACCAGGCTCCCAACAGTAGCATTGCTGTGAAACTCAGTGAGTTTCACAAAGATGGTTTCCACTCCCACAATGGAGTGCTGGGGGTCAAAGGTCAACTCTTTTTTTGTTTTGTTTTTCAGAGACAAGGTCTCTCCATATAGTTCTGGCTGTACCAAAACTTGCTGTGTAGACTAGGCTGGCCTTAAACTCACAGAGATCCTCCTGTCTCTGCTTCCCAAGTGCTGAGATTAAAGGCATGCATACCACGCTCGGGGAGTGGGCTGTGGATTGTTCCCAGTTACCATACTGAAGAACTCTGACTCAGACTGGAGTCAAGTTCTTAGCAAATTCTTTCGCCGTCTGGCCAATTTTCCTCTTCTGTGAAATGGGTTTCCTCTGAGATTGTGGAGAAGATTAAATGAAAGTAGTCACAGTGATGCATGTCTGTGATTCCAGCTGAGGCAAGAGAATTGGGAGTGTGAAACCAGCCTGAGGCACACCGCATGATCCTGTCTCACAAAACAAAACAAAACAAAACAAAACAAAGCAAAGCAAAGCAAAGCAAAGCAAAGCAAAGCAAAGCAAAGCAAAGCAAAGCAAAGCAAAGCAAAGCAAAGCAAAGCAAAGCAAAGCAAAGCAAAACCCCTGGCACACCACTACTGACCACTTTAAAAGAAGGTGCCTTCCTGCCCTGACCCAGTGGAATCTTCCAGTTCTTGGTCCAAGCTGTCAGAGATTCCAGAGCGGACAAGGAGGAGAGGCAAAGGTTTACCCAACAGACCCTGACCCCACGGGGGTAGGGGTGGGGCTCACATCGTCTGTGAAGATGGCCAGCTTCCCACTTTCCAACATGTCTTCCAGTTCTTCGTTGGTAGTAGTCCTGCCAGCTGTGTGGAGAAAGGACCTGCTCAGGAAGTGGGCCTAAGGTAGCGGGAAGAAGCGAGCAGGACCCTAGGACCCACCCTCCCATTGGGCTAAGGTGGGCCTAGCAAGACCTGGGAATCTGGGAAAGGGAGGGGCTCACTCACTGATCTCCAGCTGCCTCTGGATGCGGTCCTTGCAGCGGTCCCGGTACTTGGACTGAGTTGCATTATATTCGGTCATTACCTCCACGAACTTCCGTGAGAGTGTGGAGTGCTAGGGAAATCAGGGGAAGTCACAGCAGGGCCACAGGGACAGGCAGCCCAGAAGGCTGCAGCACCATTCTCCCACATACATTCAGAACCCTAGTTTGCCCCCTGGTCCCCATCCTTCACCTGCTGGGTGGCCGGCTGCTCCCCGGCTCCGTGAGCCTACCTGGGTCTTGCGGATGCGCAGGTCCGCAGAGGAACGATTCAGCCCCTCTTCCTGCTCAATGCTTTGCTCGATCGCTGTGGAGAGAAGGCAGTAACAGGCTGGAGACCCGAGGATGGGGTGGGGGAACTGTCTGGGGCATGGGAAGAGGTAGGCTCCAGGCCTGAGAAGAGGCTCCATGCCCAATAAAAGCTTTGGTGGGGTTTATTTTCAGGTTGCCAAGTACACAAGGCCGGGGTTTGAGGGGGTTCCCCAAGGCAGGTAGGGAGAGTCGAAAGGTCACCTGACAGACGGTTTGTTCTGTTGGAAGGATTTTGCCTGGGAAAGAACCCAAGCCCACAAGGGAATAAAGCCAGTCCACTAGAGAGGACCGCCCCCAAGTACTGTCCAGTTCCTGTCACCTCTGAGCAAAAGCAAAATCCACCTTTCTTTTTCTTCATTTAAAGAGCGGGTGTTGTTATATTGTCTGGAATTTGTGGACTCAAAGACATTCCTGTCTCAGCTTTCTGAGTAGCTGTTCCTACAGGCAAGACCCTGCTACCTTCTAACTTTCTTGAGGACTGTCTTGGGGTTTTACTGCTGTGAAGCCACCATGACCAAGGCAACTCTCATAAGCACAACATTTAACTGGGGCTGGCTCACAGGTCAGAGGCTCAGTCCATTATCATCAAGGTGGGAGCATGGCAGCATCCAGGCAGGCATGGGGCAGGAGGAGCTGAGGGTTCTACATCTTCATCTGAAGGCTGCCAGCAGAGTACTGACATCCAGGCAGCTAGGATTAGGCTCTTAAAGGCCACACCCACAGTGCCATGCCTACTCCAACAGGGCCACACCTTCTAATAGTGCCACTCCCTGGGATGAGCATAGAAAAACCACCACAGTGGTCATTCAGCTTACAGAGGGATGTTGTAACAAAGGAAACTTAGCTCTCCTCCCCTGCCCCCATTTCTTTCTTTCTTTTGTTTTTTTGGGGGGGGGGTTGTTTTGTTTTGTTTTATTTGTTTTGTTTTGTTTTTTTGAGACAGGGTTTCTCTGTATAGCTCTGGCTGTCCTGGAACTCACTCTGTAGACCAAGCTGGCCTCAAACTCAGAAATCTGCCTGCCTCTGCCTCCCAAGTGCTGGGATTAAAGGTGTGCACCACCACTGCCTAGCCCCCATTTCTTTTTTTATCTTATTTTTGGTTTGGTTTGGTTTTTTGACAACGTTTCTCTGTGTAGCCCTGGCTGTCCTGGAACTCAGGTCTCTGACCCTGTAAACCCCACCAGTGCTAAAATTAAAGACATGAGCCACCACCTCCAGGCTGAGTTCTCACTTTTTTTTTTTTTGTTTTTATGATTTTGATTTTTCAAGACAGGGTTTCTCTGTGTAGCCCTGGCTGTTCTGGAACTCACTCTGTAGACCAGGCTGGCCTCGAACTCAGAAATCCTCCTCCCTCTGCCTCCCAAGTGCTGGGATTGAAGGCATGTGCCACCACCTCCCAGCTGAGTTCTTACTTCTAAAGGATGTTTTGAACTTCTTCTGGATCATGTCTTCCTGGGGCTGTCATTCAGATTTTCTGAGAAGAGCTTGCAGTAACAGCTTCTTCAAGTCAGATCAGAAATTGCAGCAGGAGCCGGGCAGTGGTGGTGCATGCCTTTAATCCCAGCACTCTGGGAGGCAGAGGCAGGTGGATTTCTGAGTTCGAGGCCAGCCTGGTCTACAGAGTGAGTTCCAGGACAGCCAGGGCTACACAGAGAAACTCTGTCTCGAAAAAAACAAATCAAAAAAACCAAAAAAGAAAAAAGAAAAAAAGAAATTGCAGCAGGGACAAATCCCCAAGCTGCCGAGACTTGCAAAGGCCTCTGGGCTAGTTCCGAGAGTGCCACCTCTCTGTGTCCCATTGGCAGTGGGGGATGGGGAACAGAGCCAGATGGCATCTCACAGCTATCCTGTGAGTAGGAGCAGGCACAGAGACTGAGTGCTATCACTAGCTGTTCCAGTCAGAAAACACAGGCACACATGACCAGGGATCCAGGACCTGTTAGCCCTGCCCTGGGCCTTATTATCAGGCCTGGGGCTAGGGCCAATTCTGGACAGAGGAGTCTTTTACAACTGTTGTAGGAACTCAGTAATATTGGCTGATATCTCACACCAGAATTTGGAGTTCAAATTCGAGAGAATTCAAGGTCACCCTGATGCCACCAACTGGAGGAAGATGGAAAAGATGGAGTGTTTGTTTGTTTGTTTTGGATTTTTTGTTTTTATCTTTGGTTTTTGTTTTGTTTTTTCCTGGTCAGTTTCTTAAACCACTTTCTCTTTTTTTGTCTTCTGTCTGGACCTATTCCTGAACCCCTGACCACAAAGTTTTCCTCATGGTCTCCTAGAAAGTGTTCTATATCAAGGCCAATGGGTCTGAAGAAACCAAGGCGTCTCGGGCCTGTGGCCTGCCTGCCCATCCCACCCTTCCAAGGGCTGAAGACACAGGAGTAACCACTGTGCCTGACTGCAGCCTGACTTTTATGGTATTTGTTTTGAGAATATCACTTTATAACACTGGATGGGCTGAAACTCACTATGTAGACCAGGCTGGCCTTGAACTCACAAAGATTCACCTGCCTTTGCCTCCCTAGAACTGGGACTAAAGGTGTATACCACCAGCTTGTCAACTTTCATGTTTTATATTTGAGATTATTTTTAAAAATTTACATGTATTGTGTTTTGCCTGCATGTGTGTCTATTGTGTGTGAGTCGGATCCCCTGGAACTAGAACTTCAGACACTTGTGAGCCTCCATGTGTGTGCTGAGACCTGAACCAGTCCTCGGGAAGCCATTGCTCCTAACCACTGAGTTGTCTCTCCAACCCCTATTTTTGAAATTCTTGGTAAGACATCACCTGGAAAAAAAAACACTTTGTAGTCAAGACTAGAAGAAAAAAGAAAACCGTATAACTTCTTCAGCTTTCCCCACTATACTGATGAGCTAACTAAGGATGGACACTGTCTCCAGAGAGTGCACTAGAGGCTGGACTCTTCCATGGAGATGGCGTGAGCATGACCCCAGAGTCATGACCTCTGAGTACAAAGGGCTTGTTTTTATCGGTTAGCATCAGAGGCTCTTGCACGGCGTCCAAGTCCAAAAGGACCTGAAGCTTGTGTCTTCATTTCCCCACACAAGGTCAGTGGCCTTGGGGACAAGCCCCTCCCCCCCAAAAAGCCTGTCAAAAGCCTAACAATGAGCCTCAGTGCTCCAGACACTTTGGTAAATGCTGCTGAATTACCAGGGCACATAATCGGCTTCTCCTTAAGGCTGCTGTTCCCCCGGCACCAGCAGACAAGGAGGTTCCCAACCCACAATGCTTTGAGGGAAGGTGGTTATTAGCAGCACCCAAGTTCTTAAATTGGAGTGAATACACGAGCATTTGGCAGGGCCCTCCTGAAAGTGTGCCAGCCCCTGATGTCAGCCACACAGTCCAATCTGTCCTGAGCCGAGGATCCTAATTCAGAAGCATTTGCTGAGCCCACCTACTGGGTGCTCGGAGCCTGTTCAGGACGAATGAGGGCTGGTCAAAATGAAAACCTCTTGGAAGAGTACATTCCTCTCCGTTTCCCCCGCTTTCCTTCCTGGATTCTTTGAAATAGAGTCTCACTATGTAGCCCACACTCGTCCGGAACTCTCGCTCTTCCTGCAGCAGCCTCTGAGTGCTGGGGTTAAAGGACCACCCCACCGTGACTGGCTGGAAATCTGTATTTTTCTGATCCATGGCTCTCAGGTGCAATTCAGGCGGAAACCCTCCTGGCTCATTTCCCCATCAAGTATTTCCAAAGAACATGGGCAAAAGTGGGCTTGTATAGTTTTCAATGTTTAGGAATCCGACCCCCCAGAGTCCTGTTTTGTCTAATCTAATGGAGGGCAGAGATCTTTGTTCGCGCTGGCAGGATTGCGTTCCTCACCTTTCAACTTGGACCGGACCTTGTTTGCCGTCTTTTTGATGTCTGCCGTGAGGTCTTCCAGCTCCTGTTTAGTTTCTGGGGGGAGGGCAAAGAGAGAAGTGAGACCCCAGGTGGAGCTGCAGGCCCTGGGCCTCCCTGAGGCAGCACTCACTCTCGTCAGGGTTGGGGGCAGCAAGGATGGCGCTGTGCTGTTTTTTCACTTGCTCCACATCCTCAGACAGTTTCTCGATGCAGCCTCGGATCTCTTCCACCTGGGGCAGGAAATCAGTGACAGCTTATCCAGGCTGGAGGGCCAGATGTGACCTAGCCAGTGTTCAGTGAAATTATCCAAACCCAGAAGGCCAAGGAGTGTGCAGGGAAGAGGGACTACACAAGGCGAAGGAGGCTAAGGGAAGGAAGGGGCGAGGCTCCGGTCCAGGGCTACACAGGGGGTCTACCTGCTCAAAGAACTCATCCATGAAGTGGTCTCGATCCACGTGGACCACCTCCTCTTCATCATCGCTGTCTTTCGCCTGAAAGCAAAGCCAGGTCTAGGAGAAGTCGCTATGGTTGGTGTTCTCCGAGGTTGGCTCTCTACCTCTCTGGTTCTCTACCCACCACACAGACGTGGGCGGGATCAGTTCTAGACTCAGAAAAGGGATCTTGGGAAGCGTCCTAGTCAAGATGGGTGCCAAGGACACCAACACTCAGAGTCAGCACTGGATATCTTGTAGAGCAATGTCACAGACGCCAGCGTACCCTAAAGGAGTCAGCTCAAGTCACTCTCTGAGAGCCGAACAGTCTCATCTGTTCAAAGTCTCCCTGGGAAAGAGACTCTGCTGTTGACTGCTGGATATGGACAAATTTCAATACTTCAACACCCAGCTAAATGCCAGCCTTGTGATGACTGGCTCGGCTCTGGGTTCCAAGGAGGAATCTAGAACCGTTTTCCAGGACTGCAGTGCCTGCCCAGGTCTCCCCTTTCCCTGCCACAAGCTGACCATCCATTCCCCTCCTAAAGGGCCCATCACTGCCAAGCTGCCATGGCTGAGGCCAAGTTGAGCAAACAGGGACAGCCAGGCCCAGTGAGGGCCGGCTGAGCATGTCAGCAGGACTCTGACCCGCTTCAGCCCACACTCCCTCCTCCCACTGCACTGTCTCTTGGAGAGCCTCTTCCCCACGCAGCCACCCACTTCCTTCCAGTCCCTTCCAACCACACACCCACCAACTCTCTCTGACTCGGATTTCCCAGTTGCAACCTGCAGCTGCTCAGCCCTCCACCCTCAGGGCTCAGAGACACAAAGGGATTCACCCACCCACACTGCCATCTCCAGGCAGACAGTAACACAGACAGGAGAGCTGACACACAGGCACACAGAAATAGGCCCCCCGACACCCACATGGAGCCACACAGACCCAGGCAGAGCTGCCTTGCTGACACGTGGCCAGAGGCAGAGGAGAGGGTGCTGCCTGTTCACCCACATCTTTGAGCCTCACAACTGCGTTCTCACCCAGAGTTGGGCAGAAGGCACAAGAGGGCTCCTCTGGGATCCCCATTCCTCTCTGCTTGGAACAGAATTTTCAGGGTAAAGTTGAGCTCAGTCATGGACAGACATTAAGTCTGGAGCCCTAATCAGCCCCCAGGGTTCAGCCCGAGTCTCAGCCAGGTTGAGCCAGAGTTCAGACAGAATGCAGCCAGGAGAGCCTGGGCGAAATCAAGAGAGAGAAGCCAAAGGGCAGCGGCCTTCAAGTGGAGCTGCTGGGAGCTGAAGGGAGAGCAGCTGGGCGGGGCAGATCGCAGACAGGCCCTTGTGGAAGTCAGACAGGCCACGAAGTAACTGCACTTGGCCCGATGGATCTCAGTCTGTTCAGACTGAACCCAGGCAGAGCCAGATGGGACCAAGATGCAAAGACACTAAGATCACTTGGGATCTGCAGAGTGGGGGCAGCTCTGAGACCCGCACCACCCAGAGGAGGCCTCCTGTGGCAGCCCAGAAAATTACCTGTGTCTGCCCAGGTCTTGCTCAAACCAAACTCGAAGGGGTCAGAGACCCTGCTAGGATTTTTGGTTTCTTCAGCCTCAACCTGCCTCAAGATTGACACCAGAAGACATTGGCCCTGGAAGCCTGTCAGGAGCAGGCTCACCTCTAGGATACACCAGTTTCTCATAATGCTTCCAGCTTCTCGTATCCCCCCCAACCCCCCGCCCCGGGTCACAGTCCCCTGCTGACCTCCTCCTCCCTACCACCCCCACCCCACTCCCCCACCCCCCACCCCTGCTTGACCAGCTCCACGCAGCCCAGGGGAACCTTTGCCAGTCTAGAAACCTGGGAACCTTCCTCTTCTCTGTCTCTTTCCCATTCCATGCCCACTTGAGGAAGTCCTTCCTAAAGTCTTATTTCAGTTTCACCTGCTTTTGAAGCCTCTTTCTGTAGATTCTTCCTAGATATCCAGGCTACCTATTTACTTGCCCTTGAGAGAGGAAAAAAAGGTAGAAGGGCCTAAGTATGATTTGATTTGGCTAATAACCACAAGGAGAGCCAAAACTCCTGTGTCCGAACACGCTCACAGTCATAATCCCTTCTGATCCACAGCCCAGTGAGAAAAGCTGGACAAATACTGTTCCCATTTCATAGATGAAGGAACACGGAGCCAGAGTAGGCAAAGGACAATGACTTGCCCAAGGGCACCAGGCAGGATGGGACCAGGACACCACGGTCTGGGCCCCCTGAAGCTCTGCTTCCCTGAAGACTCTTTAGCCACAATCTGCCATGCATGGGTGCCTTTCCTCCGGGCCAGCTCCTCCTCAGGCCTCTGTACCCTGACCAGCCAGGTAAGCAACGGACCTGCCAGTGCCTCTGCATGCATCTTACATTCTCTTTATGTCTTTGGATCTTCACCAAAACTCTATAGCGAAGGGCTGGAGCCATGCTCAGTTGTTAAGAATGCGTATTGGTGTTGGAGAGGCCCCAAGTTCAGTTCTCACCATCCATGTTGGGTAGCTCACAACTACCTGCTTGTAACTCCACTGCAGGGGATCTGGTGTCCTCTTCTGGTCTCTACAGGCTCCTGCACTCACATGCACACACACACACACACACACACACACACACACACACACACTTTTTTTTTTAAAGATTTATTTATTATATGTAAGTATTCTGTAGCTGTTTTCAGACACCCCAGAAGGAGTCAGATCTTGTTACGGATGGTTGTGAGCCACCATGTGGTTGCTGGGATTTGAACTCAGGACCTTCAAAAGAGTAGACAGTGCTCTTAACCGCTAAGCCATCTCTCCAGCCCTCCACACACTCTTTTTAGAGCAGTCAGGAGACAGAGGCAGGCAGATCTTTGAGTTTGAGGCCAGCCTTGTCTACAGAGCTCCAGGACCGTCAGGGCTGCACAGAGAAACCTCCTTTCAACAACAAAAACAACATAAATAATCTTTTTGTTAAGTCTTAAAAACAAAAGCAGGGTCTGGAGAGATGGCTTCGTGGTAAAGGGCAGGGGCCACCTAGCCTGCATAGGACCCAGATCAGCTGGGGCTACAGAATAAGATCCTGCCTTCTAAACAGGCACACACTTTTAATTACAATAGAGGCAGAGGGAGGTGGGTCTCTGTGACTTCGGGGCCAGCCTGGTCTACATAGCCAGTGCTATGCCAGACAAGACCACATAGTAAGTGTCTGTCTAAAGCAAACAAACATATAAACACACTCAGTGATGACCACTGACCAACCAACACAACTGCAATACTGACAAACACACAGAGACTGACGGAGTGCTGGGTGCTCGTCTGTCCTGCATGTGCTTTCCCATTTAATTCACGCCCTTTTTTAAAAGTATATTTTATGTGCATTGGTGCTTTGCCTGCATATGTGTCTGTATGAGTGTGCCAGATCACTTAGAACTGGAGTTGCAGATGGTGGTGTACTGCCACGTGGGTGCTAGGAATTGAACCCGGTCCTCTGGAAGAACAGTCACTGCTCTTAACTGTTGAGCCATCTCTCCCGCCCCACTTGACCTCTTCCTGTCTGTGTCTGTCCCCTCCCCACCCTCCCTCCTCTGTGTGTGTGTGTGTGTGTGTGTGTGTGTGTGTGTGTAACACAGGGCCTCAGCATACTTAAGCAACACTCTGTCACTGAGCAACAGTCCCAGGTCCTGGTTTTCTGAAAATCTTGCTGTAGCTCAGGGTAGCCTTTAACTTGGAATCCTCCTGCCTCTGTTTCCCGAGTGCTAAGATTATAAACCACATCACCACCAGACCCATTCATTTCATTCGTACAACAGTCTCCCGAGATAGACATCATCACAGCCCCCTTTTATCAACGGGAGAACTTTCAGTAGAGAGGGGCCAAAAAGCCAGCACCAGTTTAGCAGCTAAACAGCCCTGTGGGCATCCGGCCTCCAGGCCCCACACCTTCCCTCGTCAAACTGCAGTCTCCTACCGCAGAGGGCCCAAGGAAGCACAGAGACCCACAGGGAAATGCCTACTGCTTCCAGGAGGAGAATCTTTGATGAGAGTGGACTGTGAGTCCCTGTGTCTTCTGTGTGACAGGTGAGGAGACAGCTCAGACACACTACCTTAGGCTTCACAGCAAACAAAGTCAGAGGTTGAACAGGCAGAAGTCCCTCTGTCCTTACTTGGCCACAAAGAGAGCTATCCTGCCACACTCTTTTGCTCTATTTCTCTGTCCACCCCACACCCCCACCCCACACCCCCACCCCCCTGCCCCACTTCTTTCTAGGGTCTCACTGTGTGGCCCAGAGTACCCTCGATCTTGCAGCAATCCTCCTGCTTCACCCTCTCAAGTGTTGGGATTCAGCTATGAGCCCATATCCAGCACATAGCTCCTCACATTTAACCTCACAACCATCCAATGAGGTAGGTGCTCTGATTCCTATTTGACTGATGAAGAAATTGAGGCACAGAAAAATTACACAACTTGTCCAAGGGTGGTCAGCCAAAAAGGTGTTGGCGGATGGCAGGGCATTGCTTCTAACTGTCCACCAACTGGTGAATGCAGAGAAGGACTCGCTTAATAAAAGATTTGTCATTTGAAGCTTCCTTGCCTTAAGGGGCATCCAATCCAACTCCCCAGCTCCCGTCTGGCCTCCTTAAAGTCAGAGTTCTCCACATCAGCAACCAAAGGGTTCCGGGGCGTGTGTGTGTGTGTGTGTGTGTGTGTGTGTGTGTGTGTACATGTTCACAAGTGTGTGTTTTCCATATCGGCAACAAGAGGGTTCTGGTGTGTGTGGGTGTGTGTTCACAAGTATCTGTTGGTTATGTGCTCATGTTCGAGTTTGTGTGCTCGTGTGCATGTGCGACGTGAGGACAGAACTGAGGGTATCAAATATACACACTTTCATACACTGTCCACCCAGGCCCCCAGTCGAGCACTACATCATTTGATCTAGAGTCAGACACTCTCTTGCACCCCTAAGGATTCTGTCCTCCTTAGCTTGGGCCTCTCCCCCCCACCCCCCACATGATCCAGCCTAGCCTTTCACTTCTTTAGCAGACAGCCCAGCCCACCTGTTCCCTTCCTGACCTTCTCTCTGCCTCTCCAAGCCCCTCATGCGTCTAAAGTCTATGTCTGATTGGTACTGAGGATGAACAAGCCTGGGAAGGGAGCCCTCGCCTCCAAGGAGCTCAATGTCTGGGGGGCGGCGGGGGGGGGGGGGGGACAAACAGTGAAAACTGCAGAAGAAGAAGAAGAAGCCGCTCATTATGAGAAGTAGGAGGAGAGGGACTGACAGACAGGAGGGTGTGATGGAAACACGAATGCGCCACTTTATTCATGGCGGCCAGGGAGGGTCTTTCTGAAGAGGTGACACCTGAGTTGAGTCCAGCTGTGCTGTAATTTGGGAGAAACTGAATTTAAGGCAATGGAAGTCACATTCTAGACCAAAGAACTCGAGGCAGAAAAGGCCCGGTGCCCTGGAGGTTGTGAATGAATGTTCACGCTTGGCCTCTGCCTGCTCTTACAAACCGGATGCTTCCTCACTCTGGCCTCGCCTGACGCCTCCCCCCAGCCCCCAGCTTGGCCTGGCCCCCCAGTTTCTCTTGCTCAGCCTTCTCATCACTCTGTGGCCTGCTTGGCTTCCCCCTTGGACCTGGAACCCCTGCTCGCCGAGATTCCATGTCCAGCATAGAACCTCCTGGTTCCCAACCAAACACCCTGAGTTCCCGAGACAGAAAGCTGTTCCACGCCAGCTCGCCAACTGCAGCACCGGCCGGTGCCTCTGGCAAGTCCGTCTCTTTTTCCTGTGGCCCTTAGGTAATTCCAAAATCAAAATCCATTGGGAGATATCCAAAAGGGCTTTTGGGATGCTCCAGAGGAATTGGAACGCCACCCAGGAATAACAACCACAGCACTGCTCTGCACCAGGCCCTACCTTAGACATCTTGGAAGTATTAATTAACTTTTAATTCTCAAAATAATCCTGTGAAATGAGGTGGTATTGTTACTCTCAAATGGCACCGGGGGAAACTGAGGCTTAGATGTAGCTCCATGACAGAGTACCTGCCTCATATATTCAATACCCTCAGGTCAATCCCCAGTAACACACACACACACACACACACACACACACACTCACACTTCCCAAAACAAACAAAACTCTAGCACCACTACCACCAAACCACCCTGAGCACCAGACAGGTTAAGTAACATGCCCAAGGTCACACTGAAATAACTAAATTAGGACATAAGCCCAAACAATCTGGTGTCTAAGTCTCAGCCCCCAACCTCTGTTTGATCAACAGATTCGAAACCTCCTTGGTGAGACAACCAGGCCCCTTGCTAGCGTCCCTGATGCCCCTTCATCACACTCTCCAGCTCCACAGCCTCCACAGCGTGGCTTACAACTCTGGCAGACACTTACCCGCCAGACACCTGGCGCTCCTATGACCCCACCCCACCTGTACCTTCCCCAATTCCACTCTCCTAAGCTGTAACAGCAAAGCCATCAGTATTTACCCAACCCCCCAGCTCTCCTCATCATTTGCCCCAGCCACCTGGCTTCCTCCCCTCCCCCCCCAGCCCTGGCCACAGGTTTCCTCACCTCTGGGCAAGGAGCCCTGACTCACTCAGAGGAGTGCTCCCCACTCTTGTCTCCCTCTCCCTCTAATTATACCACACTTCCACCCCCACCTTATCGCATTTCTCTAGATTTAGGAGTCATGGAATATTCTTGGATGCTGGGGATCTGAGTTCAAATTCTATTTTCTCCGTTGCTTAGCTCTGTGGCCTGGGGAAATCTTTAAATCCTCTGAGCTTCAGTTTTCCTAAATATTAGACAAGGCAGACTCTCTGTCTACCTTACCAGGAAATTGGTTGGGATCTAATGGGATTGCCATGACAACCTGCTTTGCGAACTGCACCTGGACCCTGGACAGGAGGGGAGGCTACTGAGGCTACTGGTCTGGGTTTGAATCCTGCCTTTTTCCAGCTCTGTAACTTTGGCCAAGTTCCTTAATGTCTCTGAGCCTCTGTTCCCTTTCCTGTGAGATGAGATCATGCTAACACCAGCCTCATAAGATTGCTGGGGGCCAGAGGTGATTTCCTATGAAGCACGCACAGTACAGATACCATTGCTACCATGGCTCTCCTCACGCAGTAAACACTCCTTCACACTCCTCCCTCACAGCCAGCACCCCCATTCTCCCCACTTCCTTGCCAAGCAGCCACTGTGTTTCTTCCCTGTGTTGCCCATGAACCGGGGTCCCCCAACTCCAGGTCCAGTCTTTGGAGGCTCTCCAACAACAGAGCTCTGTCTCCACTCTAAACTTGTGTTTCGAAGGCCAGAAGGTGTAGTCCCATGGTCACCTCGGCAGCCTGGAGGCCCCTAAGCCATCTGACCTGTGCCACACACATTCTTGCTTGATGACCTTGGGCCAGTCCCTTCCCATCCCTGAACCTCAGTTTCCCTATCTGTCAGCTAAGGTGACAATTCCTTGGAATTCTGGCAACACCAATTCATCACGATGCAGTGGGCAGTGGCGACTGCCACACAGGAGACTGGAACCTCAACCTCCTTGGGCTCATGTCATTCTTCAAATGTCTCAGCACTCTCCCTGCCCAAAATCCATCTCATCAGGACAACACAGTCCCTCCAAAGAGCAGCCTCCCTGCAGCCCCCGGCCTAGCCTGCTCCAGCTCTGCTGGCCAGCCTCCTGGAGCCTGGCCCTCGGCTGCCAGCAGCACACCCCTGGCTGCTCCCATGCTCCAGTTCCCCCAAGCACTGTGTGGCCTATGTCACACAACCCAATTCTGTGACCTGGCGGATAGATCTTTCTCTCCTCTCCCACCTTTGGGGTCACCTAAGCTGAAGCTCTGGCCCAGAGGAACTCAGTCTCTCTCTCTCTCTCTCTCTCTCTCTCTCTCTCTCTCTCTCTCTCTCTCATACACACACACACACACACTCCCCCTCTGAGCAGTGCCCTCTCCCCATGGAGCAACACGCCAGTGCGCGTGCGTGCGGACACACACACACACACACACACACACACACACACATCACCACCATCACCACCACCACACACTTCATTCACTGCTGGGTGCTGGCATCTAGTCCCAACCTGTGTCCTCCACAGCATCCCAAATCTGGGTCCTCCTGGACCCGGCCTGGCCAGTAACCACCCCCTCCATCCGCCTAATTTGACAAGCCTGCTCTAGGGATAAGGATCCTCTCTTGACATTCACTTTCTCCTATCCCCGGGTCAGATTTTGGGGTCCTCCCGGGCATTTGGGCTGCCCAGGCCCCTGAGACCTCTCCTGCCCCCTTGTGTCTTAATGGCCTCCGACTCCTTCCAGCCACTGTCCTCCAATTGCAGGTTCACTGGAGATATCAGGTGCCAGGAGATGTTAGGGCTCCTGGCTTCCAACCTCTAGTCTCATCATTCGCCTCCCCCCCCCCATGTCCCACAACCTCCCCCACGCCATCCCCCCAAGCGCTCCCCAAATACAGGGTCCCGCCTCCCCACCTCTCCCACCCCTTAGCTCACACTCCGCAGCTCCTGAGTCCGATCCTTCATCCTGCGACGGGCTCCTCCTCCCCTTCTTCGTCCTCCCGCCTCCGCTGCTGCTCTCTGCCTCTTGCCTCTGTGCTGGAGGCCGGGGTCTGGGGGCACCGGGCTAGACCTCCGAGGGTTGTGCTGGTAAGGTGCGCGGCGGGGGGGCGGGGAGCTGAGGCCAGGCAGAGACAGGGGCCTGGGCCGACTGGGCTCTGCCTAGGCTGCGGTGGCGATGCGGCTGCGGCACAGGGTTGGATGGAGGGATGCGGGAGCCGAGGCGCGGGGGAGGGGGGTGGAGGGAGGTGAGGAGGAAGGGAGGGAGGGGGAGCGGAGGGGGCGGGGAGCAGGGGGCATGCGCAGCGCCCCGGGCTGGGGGCGCCTGGGGGTTGTAGTCCGGGGAGGGGCACCCAAGGGAGGGGCACTGGGGAGGCCCAGAAGTTGGGAGGGGGGGAGCCCAAGAAGCAGGGAGAGATGCAGAGGCAGGGTTAGAGATTCTGGGTAAAGTGCAGTTGGGGAGGACCAGCAGAGAAGGTCTAAGGCAGTGGACTAAGGGAATAACCTGAGAGAAGCCGAGTGTCTGTGAGCCTACGCAGGACTTCCTTTTATCCTGTCCCTTCGGCCCTGCAGAAGACTCTATGGGCACTAGAAATAAGAAACCCGACCCTGTCTGTATGTGGCTGTTGCTGAGAAGGACACGGGGCTTGTCCTGTGCATCCCTCGTCACCCTACCTGAGAGTGCCCTGGTGGATGTCAGCTTGTCTACCCTCAAGAACAGAGTGGTGGTCACTACCTGCTGAGACTTCTGGTCTGGGATTTTAGATGGCTCTGTTAGAAATGACATTTATCCTGGCCTAGAATGAATCTCAGTGGTATATGCTTGCCTAGCATGCCTGCAAGGCCCGGGGTTCAATCCCAAACCCGGGGGTTGGGATGGGGGTGGGGTGCAGAAGGAAGGAAGATGTCTGCTGGGGGTGGAATCCTGAATCTAGTGCTGCAGGAGGTCCAGGGAGCCCTCCACCCTCTGCTCTCCCTCCTTCCATCTCCTCCTTAAACAGCACTTCAGTTCATTTCATGGCGGTGGGGTTTGGACTCCCAGTCCGGTGGGCCTCCACCGTGCTTTTGCCGAATACACAGGAAGTACTTTGAGACACCGATCATCTGTGTCATGGCAGGGCCTACCATCTGTGACCTTCAACAGTTCCTACACCCGTGGCCTTCTTGCGAAGACTCTTTTCTTGTCTCTGTGCCTTGCCTGCCCGGTCCCACGCCCTTAACCCCTGGGTTCTGCCTTCGACCACCTTCAGCTCATCCTCTGTTCTGTGACCCTCCTCTGTTCTGGGGACTCCTGGGAGCTGGTCTAAGTTCTCCTCTTCCCTTTGAATCCCTCAGTCTTTATGGACACGTGTACGTAGGCCCTCTTGAACACGTGCACACACGTAGGTCAAAGGGCGGCTTCTGTCCTTCCCCACCTTACTTTTAGTTTTTGTTTTAGACACAGGATCTCACACTGCACCTAACCTTACACCATTTTTGACACACTGGCTGAGCTGGCACTTTCCTTTTTTCTTTTTTTGGTTTTTTGGATTTGTTTTTTGTTTTTTTGTTTTTTGTTTTTTGTTTTTTTTTCCGAGACAGGGTTTCTCTGTGTAGCCCTGGCTGTCCTGGAACTCACTCTGTAGACCAGGCTGGCCTCAAACTCAGTAATCCGCCTGCCTCTGCCTCCCAGAGTGCTGGATCACAGGCGTGCGCCACCACCGCTAGGCTTGGAACCTTCCTGTTTCTGCACCCTGGGAGTTTGCAGGCATCCAGGGCTATAGAGGCGTGCTACTGTACACAGCTTCTGTATGGATGCTGGAGATCTGGACTCAGGGGCACTTCGTCCACGCAGCCTAGGCTCTCATCTTGGCCTGCTGTGCCCTCCTTCGTCTTCATGCCTGTGGTATCTACTCACCTATCCCTGTGAGCCAGGTGATCTCAGGAGAGCCAAGAGGACAGAGACAAAACATGCTGTCAGAGACTTACCTGTACTGAGTATGGCCAGGACTCTGGTGTGGGGACCCCAAGGACAGGGCCGGAAGTGCTTCTTCCTGTTCCCGTCAATGATGGCATCTCGATCTACCCAGCCGCTCAATAGAGCAGATCCTGTCCCCAACCCCCTCCCTTCCCCACCGCACTACTGCTATGTTCTGCATATCCACCATGTCCTCCTCCCTACATGGTAACTCTTCAGCCTCCTAACCACTACTGCTAGTCCAGGAGTACAGATCAGTAAGCTGGGGCTTCAAAGGGTTAAGTAGTATGTCCGATCTTACAAGATGGGGTTCTCTTTGGCAGCGTCTCCCTCCCTCTAATGCCAGAGACTGAAGCTAGGCTCTTCTCTTCACGTGCCAGGTAAATGCTCTACCACTAAACTACAGCTCAGCCCTGCACTTCTTCCTGCGCTCCTCACCTTCCTTTCCCTGGGCCACCAGGAACATTCCTCACTGGTCTTCCCTCATGAAGGCCCCACCCCTTTATGTCCTTCCCCCTCCCTGAATCCTAGTGGCATCTCCAAGTTGTCTGAGCATGCTAATGTTACCTGGTGAGCCTCCGTCTCCCCCATCCCTCGGCTTCTAGGAATTTGCTCATAAGCTAATCTAAGGCCTGACCCTGTGGTGGCTGCCTGTAGTCTAGGAAGATGTCAAGTTGGAGGTCAGCCTGGTTACATATATGGGGCTTTGATTCGAAAAAGAAACAAATGGGCTGAGAGATAGTTTAGCAGGTAAGAGGGCTGGCTCTCCTGCAGACAGCACACTGCAGATCTCAGTGCCTCCACAGCTCTCACGACTGCCTGTACCGCCTGTCCTAGGGGATCTGATGCTCTCTTCTTGGTCTCCATAGGCACTGTACCCAGCGCTACATTTACATACGCACAGGTCTCACACACTTAAAATAAATACAAAATCAGTCAGCTGGGAAGATGATGGATCAGTGGTTCAAAGCACTTGTTACTCTTGCAGAGGACCCAGGTTCCATTCCCAGCACACACACGGCACTCACAACCATCTGCGACTCTAGTCCCAGTGGGTTGGATGCCCTCTTCCGGCCTCCTCGGATACCAGTTATGCATGTGGTATGTATGCATACATGCAGGCAAAATACTCATAGATTATAAAATACATTCTTAAAACAAACAAATGCCTACTTTGCCATTTGGTTACACCAGTATCACCTCCTTTTCCTCATCAGCTCCCTTCCTGGCAGGAAATCACAGCCTCCAAGTGTCCATCAGCCTCCACTGTGTGTTCGCTGTGTGTGGAAGAGGACTGAGTCTCTTCTTTGACAGTCAAACGTCCATCCTGTGAGGCCAAGGTCCAGTCTCCTACTAGAACAGCCAGGCCTAGTGGATGTCAACATTTCCCCCAGGAACTGACACAGGCCAAGCACAAAGTATCTGCTTACTGGAAATCTGAATGACAGCCATGTTGACTCACACCTTTTCCCAGGCACAAAGATGAAATAATCCCAGTGAGGCTGGCATATTTTGTCTGCGGTGTTCACTGATGAATTCCCCAGGATGTTGTGGATCCTTGAACACAGTGAGTGTTCACAGTGTGTGTTAGGTCAGTGGACAGAGTGAATGGACACAGCAACAACAAGATATGATGACAACAGTAATTCCTGTTGCTGTCCAGAGATTTATTTATTTACTTTTTAAAAGCTTGGTGGTGGGCTGGAGAGACGGCTCAGTGGTTAAGAGCACTGACTGTTCTTCCAGAGGTCCTAAGTTCAATTCCCAACAACCACATGGTGGCTCACAACCATCTGTAATGGGATCCAATGCCCTCTTCCCACCTATCTGAAGAGAGAGACAGTGCGCTCACATTCATAAAAAGCTTGAGTCCCAGGACAGCCATGGCTATACAGAGAAACCCTGTCTTACAAAATAAAAAAAATATAAATAAAAATAAGTAAAAATAAAAAAGAACCTTGGGTATGATAAACAGGCATTTTACCATTTATAGTTACAGTCCTTTTTGTGGTTTGTTTGTTTTTGTTTTTGTTTTTTTTTTGTTTTTTGAGGCAGGGTTTCTCTGTGTAGCCCTGGCTGTCCTGGAAGTCACTCTGTAGACCAGGCTGGCCTTGAACTCAGAAATCTGCCTGCCTCCGCCTCCCCAAGTACTTGGATTAAGGGTGCGCAACCACCACTGCCTGGCAACAGTCCTTATTTTTAAAGATGATGATGATTATTTGACACACGGACTCATTCTGTGGCATCGGCTGACCTGGGACTTGGCTGGCCTCGATCTCACAAAGATCCACTTGCCCCTGAACCATGCACCACCATACCTGGCCCAGATTTACTATTATTTTCAATATGTGTACAGGTTTGTGTATAGTGTATACACATGCATGCATGGGTTCATGCACGTGAATGCAGGTCCTTATAGGGGCCGGACTTGTTAGATCCCCTAGAGTTGAAGTTACAGGCAGTTGTGAGCTGCCTGACCTGTGTGCCCTGAGCCAAACTCAGACCCTCTACAAGTGCAGTGTGGTCTCTTAGCTGCTAAACTGTCTCTCTAGCCCCTACTTTAAAAAAATATTTAATGTATGTTTCATTTGCATGTATGTATGTTCACTGTGCTTGTGCCTGGTTCCCATGGAGATCAGCAGACAGCATCAGATCCCTTGGGATTGGTGTCATGGATGGTTCTAAGCCACCATGGGCTTGTTGGAAACTGCAGCCAGGTCCTCCGCAAGAGCAACGAGGGTTCTTAACTGCTGCGTCTTCTCTACGGCCCCTCCTGTAACGTTTTTATTTTGAGATAGAGTATTGCCAATTTGCTCAGGCTGACTTTGAACTCGCTGTCCCTCTTCTGTAGCCTTCCAAGCAACAGTAAAGGTGTGTGCCAGGGCCATGGAGGTGGCTGAGCAGGTGGAGACAGTTGCTACCACCTAAGATCTGAATTCAGTCCTTGGGACCCATGGTAAGGGGAGAGAGTTTACTCTAGCAGGTCATCCTCTGGCCTCCAACCTTGCGCTATGGTACACATACTCATTTATAGTAATTGAGCCTTGGGCTGGAGAGATGGCTCAGCCATTAAGAGCACTGTCTGCTCTTCCAGAGGTCCTGAGTTCAATCCCCAGCAACCACATGGTGGCTTACAACCATCTGCAATGAGATCTGACACCCTCTTCTGGTGTGTCTGAAGACAGCTACAGTGTACTTAGATATAATAAATAAATCTTCAAAAAAAATTGCCGGGCGGTGGTGGCACACACCTGTAATCCCAGCACTTGGGAGGCAGAGGCAGGCAGATTTCTGAGTTCGAGGCCAGTCTGGTCTACAGAGTGAGTTCCAGGACAGCCAGGGCTACACAGAGAAACCCTGTCTCGAAAAACCAAAAAGAAAAAAAACATTGATCCTTAAAGGTGTGTGGCACTGTGCTCAGATTGCTTCCTCTGCATGTTGTGTCATCTTGCGTGTGGTGCAGGGGATTGGATCCATAGCCTTGATTGACCAGACAGGCACTTGCTAGATCCTTTAATGACTCCCACTGATCATACCAGGATCACTCGAAATCTACCAAGCAAGCCTGGGTGAGCCTGCAGCATGCGTCTACAGTCTCTCTGTGAGCCTCAGGATAACCAGGCAGCCCGCTCAGGAAGGGTCCTCTTCCCTGGTGCTGCCATGTCTTATGGACCCTGAGTCCAGTCTTGAGTCACTGCCCACGCTTTTCTCCCACCATGCCTTTCCTCATGTTCCTGTCTCCTAGAGGTCTCTTCTCTGTCATAACCGTCACATCTTGGTTTCTCCAGTTTTTCTTTTCTTTCTTTCTTTCTTTTTTCTTTTTTCTTTCTTTCTTTCTTTCTTTTTTTTTTTTTTTTTTTTTTTGTATTTTGTATTTGGTTTTTTTTTTTTTTTGAGACAGGGTTTCTCTGTATTGCCCTGGCTGTCCTGGAACTCGCTCTGTAGACCAGGCTAGCCTTGAACTCAGAAATCCGCCTGCCTCTGCCTCCCTGAGGGCTGGGAATACAGGCGTGTGCCACCACTGCCCGGCTTTCTCCAGTATTTCTTAACTCATGGAGTTTGAGGGAAAGCCTATTAGATTTGTAGATTATGTAGCCCCTTTCCTAGAAATTCTGATTCTATAGGTATGGCCTGGGACTAAGTAATCTGAGTTCTTAGCGATTACCTCAGTGGATTCTTATTTGCAATCAAGTTTGAAAACTGTTGGATATTAGGTTAGCTGTTATGCCACAAAATCAATAACAGAAACAAAAAAACAATCCTCCAACCTTGAGTGATTTAAGACTACAGAAAAGCTTCAGGCTGGGTGTGGCAGCACATGCCTTTAATTCCAGCACTCTGAATTCCTGGCCATCCTGGTCTACAGAGTTCCTGGACAACCAAGGCCACACAAAGAAACCCTGACTTGAACACAGACTACAGAGATTTGCTTTCATGGTGGGTCGAGTTACTTTCAGAGATTCTATTCTCAGGAAGACCCAGTGCTTCAGGTGGGGGAGAGTTTATGCAGAGCGGATCCACCTGTGAACTCTGGCTAAATCTCTCTTCCATCCACTACACAGGACTTGCCACAGCTTGCTTGTTCAGGAACGGTGAAGAGCTGTCAGGCCTGATCACCCTTTGCTAGTGTCTAGTGAAGCTCTGCTGCCTGTTCGTCGTGCTTTTGTGCCACAGACACAGCCAGCGCAAACATCAGTACCACCTTTGCAGAATGCACGCCTGGAGTCTGAACCCCAGTTTCTAAGCTTATAAAATAGCTCTGATATCTTCTGGTTTGGCATGGAGAAGGGACTCATTGAGAAAATGATCAGGGAGGTCTTTAGCAATTGGAGGATCTCCATTCAAGCAGCCTGAGACTCTGGTGTCCGCCCTTCCTGTTCCTCCATTGTTTCAGCCCATTTCCAGGTTTATCCAGAGGACAAAGGTCTTGGAATTTGGTTTGATGTCACTTTTCTCACCATATTCATTGCTGCATGGAACCATTATGTGACTAAAATATTATTAACCATGGTGATGGTCTTTCTATGCTAACTTAAAGACTAATAACAAATATTTACTAATTAATATTAAGTAATTAAATTATTAAATAAATTAAGAAATTAAATAATAATCAAATAATTAAAATAATGATGATGCTGATGTAGCGTTCTTTCAAAGTGCTCATCTGTTACCAAGCTCCATTTTCGGTACTGTAGGCATTAACTCATTTACTTTCCTCAGTGACTATCTGAGGTGTGTGCGATTATCTCCATTTACAGGTAAGAAAATGAAAGTACAAAGAGTTGAAGTGGCTTGCTCAACATTAAATCCATAGAGAAAGCCAAATATCCCTCTAGTCACCGTTCTCTATTGCAAAGGGGCTCATTCAGTCATTTAGTAGCTCAGTTACACAGTAGAGGCTAACGTACGGCCACTTCTCTAGACGTATTCTGGAGAACTAATGAATTACAACATCTAGTTTCCTTATCCATTTACATGGTAGAGATAACATTAATTTAGGACTTTTAAAAAATTAATTTGTTTTTAATTATGTGTATATCTGTGTGCTGGGTAGTCTTATGTCAACTTGGCACACAAAATAAAGTCATCTGAGAGGAAGAACCCTCAACTGAGAAAATACCTCCATAAGATTTTCTTAACTGGCCAGGCAGTGGTGGCGCACCCCTTTAAACCCAGCACTTGGGAGGCAGAGGCAGGCGGATTTCTGAGTTTGAGGCCAGCCTGGTCTACAGAGTGAGTTCCAGGACAGCCAGGGCTACACAGAGAAACCCTGTCTCCAAAAAACAATATATATTTAACTGGTGATCCATGCATCGGGGAGCAGTCTCCTGTCTCTACTGTCAGGTTACCTTAAGAAACACTCAAAACACATGATACTCATGTCTGTGGTTTTATATGGTGCACTTTGGCATGGTCATCTATGGTGGCCACCAGTGGGATCTCCACTACATGAAAATCTGACCACAGCATCAGTTTCAGACTTTCTGCTCATGTTTATTATTATGCTGCTGTTTCTGATCCTAATCTTTTTTGTAAAGATTTATTTCATGTATGTGAGTACATTATCACTGTCTTTAGACACACCAGAAGAGGGCATCAGACCCTATTACAGATGGTTGTGAGCCACCATGTGGTTGCCGGGAATTGAACTTAGTACCTCTGGAAGAGCAGTCAGTGCTCTTAACCACTGAACCATCTCTCCAGCCTGGGATTTCTATTTTAAAGCATGTATTCATAGACATAGTGGCTCATTTATCAATGTGATGAGGTATCATTTGCCTTCCTACCACCTTGGGTGAAGAAATTATTTGCCCATCTAAGTTATCTTGTTTAACTTAGAATAATGTTTCACCATTGCTTTAAATTTTTGGTGCTGGAACATTGAATTTGAAGTCCTGTGCATGCTTGTAGACAAGCACTCCAGCACTGGGCTACATGCCCAGTGCTTCATCTGTAAAGATGGGGTCTCTAGGTGGTGTGGGGATCACCCTTCTCTTGTCTCACTTCTCCAGAGTGCCAGGGTGACAGGCCTGTCCCACTGTCTCCACTCTGCTTTTCATTGTTCTTGTTGTTAGGATATTAGACATCAACATGTATGTTTAAGACACATATTTTTAGTTGTCCTGTTCCCTGTCTATTTTTAAAAATTAAGGTGAGCCACATGTAGTGGCACACACCTTTCATCCCAGCACTCAGGAGGCAGTGGCAAGCAGATCTCTGTATGTTCAAGGCCAGCCTGGTCTATATGGTGAGTTCCAGTATAGCCAGGGCTACATATCTGTCTTGAAAAAAAAGGATAAATAAATAAATAAATATAAACTAAACTGATCCTTTGTCATTCTGTGGGACTTTCCTGAGTAGCAGAGTGGTACGCCATTTGCTTATGATGAAAACACAGATACACTCTGCATCTTGTCGTCTTTTGACTTTGCTTATGCTTCTGTTAAGCCAATAGGATTTTCTCTTCTTCTTCCTCCCTCTCCTCTCCATCTTTGAAAGATTCTGTGTGGCCTCAAACCTGCAATGATCATTCTACTTTAGCATCCTCAGTACTCAGCTTCCAGGCATACAAATGCATGCTTAGCTACAGTTTTGTTTTTTTTTCTTTCTTCCTTCCATTTTTGAGACAGGGTCTCTCTACACAGTTCTGGCTGTCCTGGGACTCATAGAGGCCTGCCTGCCTGCCTCTGCCTCCCAAGTGTTGAGATTAAAGAGCTGTGGCACCAGGCATGACCAGAGTTACTTTCCTTATAATAGGTTTTTTGTTTGTTTGTTTGTTTTGATTTGTTTTTTTTTTTCCGAGACAGGGTTTCTCTGTATAGCCCTGGCTGTCTTGGAACTCACTCTGTATACCAGGCTGGCCTCGAACTCAGAAATCCGCCTGCCTCTGCCTTACAGGTGTGTGCCACCACTGCCCGGCTTTTTTTTTTTTTCTCTTTATAATAGTTTTAAAAATAACTTTTTTTATTTTTATTTTATGTACATTGGTATTTTGCCTGCATAAATGTCTATGTGAGGGTATCAGATCCCCTGGAACTGTTACAAATAGTTGTGAGCTGCCTTGCAGGTACAGGGAATTGAGCCTCAGTCCTCGGAAGAGCAGCCAGTATTCTTAATCACTAAGCCATCTCTCAGCCCTCTTAGAACCTGTTTATGAACTTTACTCAACAACCCATATGTTTGGTGGCCCTTGTGTGTATGCAGACGGGCATGCACCAGCAGGCTGCATATCTGTAACCCTCTATCACTTTTAGAATAAAGTTTATGAACAAAATAATGGCCTGGTGCCAGCTTCACGAATAAGAACAGTATACATGTGACAAAGAGGACTTGGTTTGGGAGGTTTCCAGAGCAGGCAATGTTTACTGCTTGGTACATGTTGGGCCTTCAGGAGGGGACAGCCAGGTTGAGATCTCTAGGAGGCCCGCTGATTCCAGGCCTGGAGCTCAGGAGAACATGTGTACCAGTGCTGCACACTGGGAGGCCTAGAGACGTGAATCAGGTAAAGGCACAGAAGTGCAGGTAATCAGAGGGATGGGAGGTCTCGGGTGAAAATCCCCAAACACATTCCTAAGGAGCAAACCATTGGAGCTTCATCGATGGGCTTGTGAGAGCCACAGCCTGAGCACTGTCTACAAGTGAGATGAGGTTCTCCTCGGCTCCTGATGACAAGGCAGAGAAGTGGGCTAAGATTGGCTTCAATTTCAGCACAGCAAGTGTAGGAGAGAGAACCTGTAACAGAGAGGCGGGTCGGTCTGGTACTCGGTCTGTCCCTCCCTCCAGGAAGCAATTCAGACTCCCTAGTCATCAACAAGTGGCATCTCTGCTGTGATGAGGCACTCCTTCCTCTTTCCTTTCCTCTCCTTTCTCCCCTTTCTTTCTCCTCCCTCTTTCCTGCTGACTGCTAAGACTTGAACTCAGGGCTTGTACACAAGAGGCAACTACTTTAACATTGAGTCTCAGTCCTACCTGGTGATCTCAGCTATGACACAGACCCTGGGGCTAGGTGTGGTTCCCGGGCAGAACGCCTGACTCACATGCAGAAGTCCTGGGTTTAGTCCCTAGCATTATATAATCTGGAGCAGGGGGAACATATTTTTGTTTGTTTGTTTGTTTGTTTGTTTCGAGGCAGGGTTTCTCTGTGTATCCCAGGCTGGCCTCAAACTCAGAAATCCACCTGCTTCTGCCTCCCAAGTGCTGGGATTAAAGATGTGTGCCACCACTGCCTGGCAGGTGACACATTTTTGTAACCCAGAACTCCACTATACGGGGAGCTCTCCAGGCCTGCACTATATAAGATCCTACCTCAAAAATAAAACCAAGAACCACAGCATGTGCGGGAGGACAGGAGAAAGCCTTCTGCCTGACTATTCCTGCTCCTGCTGCTGGCCAGGTCTGCCTGCTGTACTGCACTCAGCAAGAACCTCAAAATAACAAAGCCAATACGCAAGATTACAGATCCTAGAGCTGTGTTTTCAGGCTTCAAGTCCTAACAGGCCACTTACCAGCCATGTTACCTTGGGCACGTCAATCACAGTTTCCTGTTCTCTAGAAGAAAGACAGTCACAGCAGTGGCCCTACCTCATGGACAGTCACAGAAGTTCTACCTCACAGACACTCACAGTGGTCCTTCCTCACAGACAGTCACAGTGGCCCTACCTCACAGACAGCCACAGTGGCCCTATCTCATGGACAGTCACAGTGGCCCTACCTCATAGACAGTCACAGTGGCCCTACCTCATAGACAGTCACAGTGGCTCTACCTCACAGACAGTCACAGTGGCCCTACCTCACGGACAGTCACAGTGGTCCTACCTCATGGACAGCCACAGTGGCTCTACCTCACAGACAGTCACAGTGGCTCTACCTCATGGACAGTCACAGTGGTCCTACCTCACAGACAGCCACAGTGGCCCTACCTCACGGACAGTCACAGTGGCCCTACCTCATGGACAGTCACAGTGGCTCTACCTCACAGACAGTCACAGTGGCTCTACCTCATGGACAGTCACAGTGGTCCTACCTCACGGACAGTCACAGTGGCTCTACCTCACAGACAGTCACAGTGGCCCTACCTCACGGACAGTCACAGTGGCCCTACCTCATAGACAGTCACAGTGGCCCTACCTCATGGACAGTCACAGTGGCCCTACCTCACTGACAACCACAGTGGCCCTACCTCATAGAATTCTCTTGGGGCTTCCAATGCTTTCTTTTTCCTTAGATTTTCTTGTATCCTAGGCTGACCTTAAACTCATGCAGCTCAAATGATCCTCAATGTTTGATCCTCCTGCCTCCACCTCGAGAGTGCTGGGACTACAGTGTATATCACTGTCCTGGCTGATCCGTGCTGAGGATACCACCCTGGGCTTCATGGATGTCCTATGGACTCCACCAACTAAGCTGCATATACGGCCCTTATTTTGTTTCTTCAGACTGGGTTCATGTAACCTCGGTTGGCCTTACAGTAGTTGCTAATTAACTGAGGCTGGCCTTGAACTCTTCACCTCCTCCTGCTTCTAACCCTCAAATGCTAGGATTACAGGCATGTGTTACCATTCCATTCCCAGCTAGCCGAATTAAAATTATAAAAATGTTTATATTAGTACCTTACATGTATTAATGTTATACAAGTTTTAAGTACAAAAGAATTTCACTAATTTGTGACTAGTTAGCATGTGCCAGGCCATTGTGGGTGCTGGGGATGCAGCAGTGAATAAGGTGGGTGAGTTCCTGTCCTCACCGTTCATAGTCTAGTGGTAAGCAAACTACAGGCCTGAGAGGCCCAAGTGGAGATAAAAGAAATGTACAGGATTGGCAAGACTGCTACCCTCGTACCCGGTGCACGGTGGGACTCAGGAGACAGAAAGGGAAAGAAAATCCTAGACCAGCAACATAGTCGAATCTCTGAGAGAGACCCTCATTTCTTTTCCAGGTGGGAACTAAAGTAGAGAGGCTAAGTGACCTGACTGACTGACTCAGAGGTGACCCTAGCTCAGGTCATCTGGGTCTAGTCTGGAAGGGATCAGACCTGTACACACACACACACACACACACACACACACACACACACACTCCTAATACCTACACACCCAAGGCTAACTACAGTCAACACAGGATTAATTCAGGGATATCAGGGATAGGAGGGTCTAAGAACACAGACCTCAGCACTGGGAGCTCCCCCCAGTGGCTGTTGCTCCATACATCACTCCACTTGCGGCTGTCAGCATCATGAGACCTTGACAGTCAGAGCTAACCTGGGCCCAGCCTCCTGGAACCTTAAATTATCATCCTAAAGCCTGGATCATGGGCTGGGCTTGTTGGGGTACACCTTTAGTCCCATCACTCAGGAGGCAGAGGCAGGCGGATCTCTGTGAGTTCCAGGCCAGCCTGGTCCATTAAGGCAGTTCCAGGACAGCCAGGGCTACACAGAGAAACCCTGCCTCAGAACAAACAAACAAACAACAATAAAAAACTTCTGATCATGCACAGAGGCGACAAATGAAATAGTAACAACTATTACAACCTTGAGATGCTTTAAGAGAAGCACGGAAACTCCATTCTGCAGTTGAAGGCGAAGGGGCTGGCGAACAGGCAGGTGTGATCGGAAGGCCCAGAGGAGATGAACCTCACAGGAGCCGAGCCTAGAGGGAACCTCACTCACCCACAAGCCCTGCACACTGCACCTAACCTCAGCCTTGTAAACGTTTCTTTCTGTGGTTCTTTAAGACATGGTTTCTTTCTGTGGTTTTTTAAGACATGGTTTCCTCTGTGTAGCTCTGGTTGTCCTGAAACTCACTCTGTAGACCAGGCTGGCCTTGAACTCACCTGCCTCTGCCCCTCCCCCTTGCCCCTGCTCCTTCCTCCTGCGTGCTGAGATTAAAGGCGTGCACCACCACTGCCCAGTACCTTAACCTTTCTTGATGCCATCCAATTCTTACCTTTGGCAAGGAAGAAACTGTCTGAGCAAGCTGTCAAAAGAGGAAATTGAATTTCGGAGGGGAACAATGAAACATGCAAGGCAGGGCTAGGTGACAGGTATCCAAGAGTCCCCTGAGCCCCTTGTAATACTAACCGGAGAATGAGGTGGAGGAGAGGAGTTAGGAGGCTAGCAGCCATTAAACAGCTAATATGCAAGCATACCCTTACACAATTCTTTTTTTGGTTTATTTGTTTTTCTTTTGGGTCCCTGGGGCATGGGAAGGCTGAAGACTTCCATTTGGAGGCTATCAGAATCACGAGGCTTTGACTCTCCAAAAGTCCATAGCAACTCAGACTCAGAAATCTAGGCTTCTCAACCAGAACCGGAGAGGGACTGACTGCTGTTTTCTGTGCTGAACTTTCAGGTATTCAAATACCCATTTAGCAGTTCTTTTTTAGCTCCTGGGGGGCTTCTATACAACGGAAGCTCCACAAGTGCATGGGACTTTGGTCTGTTGGCCCTGATTTGTCGGCTGCCTCTAAAACAGCATCTATTCTATAGTATGTGTCCAATAAATATATCAAGTGAACGTGTTTCCAGGGGGCCAAAGCTGGGGAATGGCACCGCGAGAGGAGACGAAAGAAATTCGGATCAAATCTTCTGTGGGGGCCTATTATGTGCCAGCTACTGAATTTGGTGCTGGGGATTCCGTTAAAGAAAAGCAAGTCATGCTCAGACGTCAGTTGTAAGGCAGGGCTGCGGAGGTAACAGTACATTTTTCTCAGTCTGAGCTGCTCTGAAATCATCTTGCTGCTCAGAAGGTAGGAGCTCAGCGGGACTGCAATGCTCATGCGGAGCACAGGCCGCCCACCTGTCAGAGGCTGTGCCAGAAGGACGCAGGGGAGCGGGGCGGGGGAGCTCCACCTTGGCTGAGGTCACTTCCCACCCCCAGATTCTCTGCCTACAAAACCCTGCAATTCTCTGACGCTGTACACTCAGGTCTTATTATTTTCTGACTTTCAAGGTCTCATGATACCGACAGCCCCAAATGCAAGTCTTCACTTTGCCCACGCTCTAGGACCCAAAATTAAAACAACAAAAAAAAGTGAATTATACAGAGTATCCGCAGTAGGTGGCTGAGAGTAGGCAGTGTATCCTTCCCCACCTCGGAAGAAACTGAAGGGGCACAGCTCAGACGCTGGGGTGTCGGGGACGTCGGGAGACTGGAGACATCGCTGACAGCGCCGGAGCACGTGACTGGCTGTCGGGCTTGCAGCCGGCGGAGCTGGGCCCGACCTGTCACGTGATGAAGGGGCGCAATGGGGTGATGTGAGATACGAGGCTCTCAGACTGCGTGCAAATGACGCATTCCCAACCCTTTGGGCAACTAGATTTCAGTTCCAATATGAGATGTTCCGGTTAAGGGGGGAAAGGGGGGCGGGCTCCGGAGCCGTGCAGCCTCGCTTCCGTTCGGCTGCAACTGCTTCCGACCTCCGCCTCTCCCTCTAGCGAGGACGAGACAGGACTTCGCGCGCATGCTCCGAATCATCCCCCGAGGGGCGGGGCCGCAGCTGCGGGAGCAGGATGGGGGGAAGAGAAGGGAATTCCAACCTGTAGAACTTTGGGGGGGGTCCTATGGTCGGGTTCTTCCCCACGACTGTGGATGGTGAAGGGGTGGAGCCTTTGGCGGCTCCTGGGGGATACTGGAGCTCGCAGGGTGAGGGAGGGGTGTCAAGAGTGAGAGAGGTGCAGGACTTCCAAATTTAGACCCTTGAGGCCCTTTGGGCTCAGTTCCAGGCCACTCCGGCCACCATGCGCGACAGGACCCACGAGTTGAGGCAGGTGAGAAACTGGGGTGGTGAGGACACCCTGGAGTGAGGAGAAGCGGGGCCGGGCGGGCGCGCCGGGGTGAGAGCTCCTGGTTTTGGGGCCGGGCCGGGTGGCTGATGGCCAGGAAGGAAAATCCCGGAAGCCCATGGTTCCTGCGGGACGAAAACCGCAGCGAGCAAGTGGTGCCAATGACTCCGGCCCTGGCAGGGGGATAATATCTCAGAGGATGAAGACGAGGTTCGAGTCGCGCTGGTGGTGCACTCAGGTGCTGCCCGGCTGAGCAGCCCGGACGACGAGTTCTTCCAGAAGGTAAGGGTCAGGAGGACCCAAGAGTAGGGCGGACTAGAGCGACACTTAAGTCTTCAGCCCTCTTGGTGATCCTTCCTAGGTGCAGACAATTCGGCAGACTATGGCCAAACTGGAGAGTAAAGTCCGGGAGTTGGAGAAACAGCAGGTCACCATCCTGGCCACGCCTCTTCCCGAGGAGAGTAAGCGAAACCTAGGGCTCACACACGCCAGCCCGGTGGATTATGGGGGATGTAGTTTTATTCAGGTGATGGGTTTGGTTTGGTTTGTGGTTTGGAAGTGTTGGCTTTCTCGTTTAGGTATGAAGCAGGGCCTGCAGAACCTGCGAGAGGAGATCAAACAGCTGGGGAGAGAGGTCCGGACACAGCTAAAAGGTGAATGAATTTCAAAGGACTCTGCCATATCTTTCCCTTTGATTCAGCACCGTTGCTGGTATATCTAGTTGTTGTATACACAATGAAATGATATATCCAGGTCACAGCAGACCTGGGTCTAGTATCTCTGTCCCATGGCATCAAAGCCACGGTACTTTGCAAAGCACATTATAGCCTCTCAGATGCCATTATTATTATTATTAGTTTAAATTCAGAACTACATACTGCTATAGTTCTTTCAGCCCAGTGTGTATTCTTTGGGCAGGTAGATGAGAGGTTTCTTAGGAGGTTTTTTCACACTTGGTGGGAACCCACTGATGTGATTCAAAGAAAAACTTATCTCAGTTCAGAATTAGCCCCCTTCTCCTCCTCCCTTCTCTTTTCTCACCTCCTCCCCATCTCTTCCTCCTGTGTAGACCAGGCTGGCCTCAAATTCACAGAGATCCATCTTTCTCTGCCTCTTGATTGCTAAGATTAAATTAAAAGCCTGCTCCTTTTTTCTCTTCCTCCTCCTCCTCCTCCAACATTATGTGTTACTAACAAGATGCATCCCTGTTCATAGACACTTTGTAATAAAAATTTTTTGAAGACAAGAAGCTCTTTACTATGTAGCTGGAATGTAGATGTGGCCCTGTGTTCTGGTCCCCAATCAATTTTTAAAATTCACTTAAATTTTTTTTATTATATGGCTTAGACTTTTATTAATGGGGTATGTGTGCTCAAGATGTAGATCGGATTAACCTCAAATAGAATTCATCTGACCTCCCAAACAATGGTTGTCAGTCTCAGGACAAACCCTCTTCCCATCCATCCTTGTGTCTCTCCTATAGCCATAGAGCCCCAGAAGGAAGAAGCTGATGAGAATTATAACTCAGTCAACAAAAGGATGAAGAAAACCCAGGTAGGTTGCGTTTTCCTGGGACTCAGGAATTCTGTACAGTGTTTCTTAGGTTACTGAATGGCGACTTAGAGATCCTCGATTCTGGGATCTCTGTCCTGATGCTCTTCCATATGAAAAAGCTTATGCTCGAGAGAGAAAGAACTGGGTGTAGGTGAGAATCCATATCTCAGGATGCTCAGTCCATTATAACCCCCTGCCACCTCCATTCTAAGAGAGTTTGCTGTGTCAGACATGACTTAGGCCTGGCTGTGAGACAGGGAATATGGACTGAATAGGGAACAAAGACATTTCTCACGTAGGACTTACTGCCTTATCACTCTGCTCAAGGGAAGAAGAGACAGAAATAAAAACTACAGGTAGGGCTGGAAAGCCGGCTCCAAGGTTAGGAGGAGCAGCGGCTGCTCTTCCAGGGGCCATTCTTGGTGCCATAGATAGAGTCCGAGAGATGAAAGGTTGGAGAATGGATGATGTGAGAGGATCCTGTTGCACTATGGGAGTGGCACGGTGACACCGAGTTACACGAGTGAACCTGCAGTCTACAGGGCAACACTGGCATGCAGCAAGCCTTCACCACATGCACACCGAGTGCCCGTGCGCCCTCTGAATTAAACATCTACCCTTGAGACTTAGGTCTTATAGGGCCAGGCAGTCACCAAATAAGTAAATGATTTTCACTTTTACTTACTGAGACAGGGTCTCACTATCCAGTTCTCGCTCTCCTGGAGCTCACTATAGGTAAGGCTGCCCTCTAACTCAGACCTACTTGTATCTGTCTCCCCAGTGCTAGGATTAAAGGCATAGGACCCCACACTGGGCTTAAATTATTTTAAGCTAATGTCATATTTTAAGCTTATAATATCATTATAAGCTAATGAGTATTAAGAGACAGAACAGCACAAAATGAGGGAAAGTGCTGACAGAGGGAAGGCATAGAATTTAAATGATGGGAAGGAAGTGAAGTGTGTGGTAGAGTGTGTGCTTAGCACACTCCAGGCTCTGTTTTCACTCACCAGTGGTACAAAAAGCTTCTGTAGGTTTTCTTCTGTGAACGTGTGTGACCACAGTGCTCATGCTGAGGTCAAAGGAATGAGTTTTCACCTTTCCTCTTGCCAAGGCGGGGTCTGTCTGTGACTGCTCTGTACTGTGGCTCTCCTGCCTCTGCTTCCCAGCTCACCTTAGGCATGCTGGGACCACAGAGCCCACCACCACAGCTGCCTTTGAATGGGTTCTAGGATCACTGGGTGGGAGTTTTCAGACTTGTACCTTGTGCCTTTATAGGCTCAGCCATCTGCAGTCCCACCCCACCACAAGTAAATTTTTAAAATAAGTAAGGGCTGGGGACTGTCAGTCAGTTGCTAGAGCGCTTGTTTAGCACACCCAGGGCTCTGGTTAGGTTTCCACCACCACATAAGGCAGCTCTCTGTTGGTGTACACCAGTGATGCTAGCAGGCCAGCCTGAGCTACATGGGACCCAGTCTCAAACCAAATAATAGTAATAATAATTAATAAATAAGATCAAAATTAAAAACTCAAAAATAGTTGAAGCCAGACATGGAACACACCTGGAATCCCAATGCTTAGAAGGTAGAGAAAGAACAGGAGTTCAAGACCAGAGTGAGCTATTTGAAACCATGTCTCAAAACCAACTAACCAACAAAAAAATAAGTAAGGTGGGGTTAGAGACATGGCTCAGCAGTTAAGAGCACTGGCTACTCTTCAGGGGACCTGGGTTCGATTTTCAGCCCCCACATGGTGGCTCACAGCCTTCTATAACTCCCGTTGTGGGGTTCTGACACCTGCTGGCTTCCACAGTCACCAGGCACATGTGATGTACTAATGATCATGTAGGCAAAATACCCTACAAAAATCCACAAAGAACAAAACAAATTTGAACAAATAAATGGGTGGAGACTTAAGGGTGCTTGAGAAAGAGCATTCTAGGCAGAAGGAGCAGTGCACCAAGGCAAATACAGGCATGTGCAGATATGAGCATGTGCAGATACGAGCACGTGCAGATATGAGCATGTGCAGATACGAGCATGTGCAGATATGAGAATGATTTATTAGGGAGAAACCACTGGGGAAGAAGGAGAAGGAAGGAGGTGGTGAGGTGTGGGTAGGAGGAGGCAGTTATGGGTGTGATGGGGTAAGACCTTTGGCTTTCTTTCTGAGGAGTGATGAGTCTGCCAAGATCACAAGGTGGTTACGGCTGCAGCCCTCATGGCAGTCCCTGCTGACGCCCAGCTGGACTTTCTGTTCTTAGCATGGAGTCCTGTCCCAGCAGTTTGTGGAGCTCATCAACAAGTGCAACTCAATGCAGTCAGAATACCGAGAGAAGAATGTGGAGCGGATTCGGAGGCAGCTGAAGATCAGTGAGTTGGGGTACCTTGTCCTCGGGGTCTGGGAGCCCTGATCAGCTCTGAACTGGCCTTTCTGTTACAGCCAACGCTGGAATGGTGTCTGACGAGGAGCTGGAGCAGATGCTGGACAGTGGGCAGAGTGAGGTGTTTGTGTCTAATGTGAGTGGCCACAGCCGTCCTTCCTCTGTGGGCTTTCCATCTTTGATGGAAGGCAGGCCGAGGCCCAGTGGGGAATGAATCGGAGAGCTGGGTTCATAGGTTAGAGGGCTGTGTGAGAAGCGCAGCTAACTCCTGAACCAGATGCTGCTTTCCCTGTGACATCTCCAGTCCCTTTCTGTCCCCTCAGATACTGAAAGACACACAGGTGACTCGGCAGGCCCTGAATGAGATCTCTGCGCGGCACAGTGAGATCCAGCAGTTGGAGCGCAGTATCCGTGAGCTTCACGAGATCTTCACTTTTCTAGCTTCCGAGGTGGAGATGCAGGTGCGTGCCCAGAAGCCCTGTGCACCCTCTAGTCCTAGCCTTGACCTGGAGTTGAGACGCTCTCCTGGGCCAGGGGGTCTCTACTTTCATCCTCAGCCAAATTCTCCTCACAGCTCCCTTGATGGCATCCCCCCTGAGCCACCAGCATGCCTCACCTAGGCGTGGCCTTAATCATGGCTTCTCTTCCTATGACACAAGTCCCCTAATGCTGTTAGAGCTCCTGCGGAAAGCAGTCCCTAGAGGGTCAACCTCCTGGTCTCTCCTAGGTTGGAATGGCCCTGTCCTGACCTTCTGAGATGAACTCCACAGTGCTACAGCCATTCTCTTCTGCAGCTGGTAGTCATGGGAAACCACTGTCATCCAGTGGGATTACCAGGATCTAAGCTGGTAGTGCCAGGAGCAGGCAGGGAGAGGGATGGAGACTGTCCTAGAAGAACGGGCAAATTCAGACAAGAGTACTATCTGTGAGAGAGGTACTAGTCGTATGAGGCTGTGGCTGCAGGCCTCCACTGCTAATGGAGGTTATGTAGGACAGTGGGACAGAGAGAAAGAACAACCTGACAGGGTGGGGCCTGGAAGCCTTACTGTGAACAGCTCTGGTCTTGCCTTAGCTTTGTTAGTGTAGCTTTTTTTCTGCTGATCTGTCCTGATTAGCCAGGCAGTAGTGTGGTACACACCTTTAATCCCAGCACATGCACACAGGATGCGAGGCAGGCGAATCTCTTGAGTTCTAGGCTAACCTGCTCTATAGAGTCCTGGTCCTAGAGTTCCAGGACAGCCAGAGCTGCACAGAGAAACCTTGTCTTTACCCCCCCACCCCCCAAAAAAAGAGTGAGTGTCTTGGTCAGTTTTGACTGGGCTGGACAAGTAACTGTTCTCACATCCATGCCTTGTCGTCTTGCCGTCTCTGAACTATCTCATTCTCTGAGCAGGGGGAAATGATCAATCGTATTGAGAAGAACATCCTGAGCTCAGCAGACTATGTGGAACGTGGGCAGGAGCATGTCAAGATAGCCCTAGAGAATCAGAAGAAGGCGAGGAAGGTAAGCCTGGGCTCCGGCCCCGGCCTTGGGCACTCCAGAGTGACTTTCCATGACCCTCCCTCTCCCACAGAAAAAGGTCATGATTGCCATCTGTGTCTCTGTCACTGTTCTCATCTTGGCTGTCGTCATTGGCATCACCATAACCGTTGGATAATGTCCCATGTTCTTGGTGAGCTATGGTGGGCCTGCCCCATCCCTGGCAACAGCCTTTCCGCCTCCTGTCAGACCCATTTCTTTCTCCTTCCCTTGCAGGCACTGGGAGAGACGGAGACCCAGCATGTGTGGAGCAGGGCAGGCCTCCAGCTGAACCCATCCTCACACTGGCCCTTGTGCAGAAGGGCACATGGCTCTCCCAGGGTTGGCAGCTGCTTATTTGTGGAGTCCTCCCCTTCAGGCCACAATGCCTGGGAGACAATTTCCAATGTCCTGTTTGTCTGGGACACATGGTTTTGTAAAAAATTAAAAAAAAAAAAAAAAAAAAAAGAGGAAGCTTGGAGCCAGCTGTGCGGTGTGTTCTGGAAAGGCTGGCCCAGGCCGTCACGTATCCATTCTCCTGCCTGGCCATTGCTGACAGCAGGCCCAGTCTAGACAGGCTCAGACCAGACGTCTCTAGAAGAGCATCCAGGGTGGGTGAGGTGGTCCAGGGAGGGGCAGCACCCACAGCTGGGACTACATAGCCCTAAAGTGAGAAGCTACCTTGCTCAGTGCTGGGACACACGTAAGGTGTATATGTGAGAGATACTGGGGCATTCCTGAGACCAAGAGGAAGAGATATTTTGAGAAACACTTACGCAGACAGGAAGAGCAGTTCTCAATGGGGTTGGAGTTTATGTGGAATGTTAAAATGTAATGGAGACAGGCAGCATAAGAAGTTGCCCAGCAGAGGGACCAGCAGGCCAGGCCCCATGACTAGAGATGGGCACTGCTTTTGTAAGAGGAGTTCTTAGAGACCTATCATCCCATAGGCTGCCTGGTTTATGGGGATTAGCCAGTGGATAAAGGCAGAGGAGCCTGGAACCTGGTTTTTTTTACAAGGCACTTGAGCTACAGGCCCTGATTCTGTTTCAAGACCAGCCTGGTCTACATAGCATATTCTAGGCCATTCAGGGCTACATAAAAAGCCTGTCTTGGGAAGTGGGGGAAGGGAGAAATGATTGTGTAGCCTAGCATGGTAGTGTACCTTTAATCCTAGCACTTGGGAGGCAGTAGGTGAATCTTTGAGTTCAAGGCCAGCCTGCTATATATAATGAGCTCCATGACAACAGGACTACCTGTAGAAACTGTGTGTGTGTGTGTGTGTGTGTGTGTGTGTATACAGGTATACATGCATGCAGAGGTCAACTTCGGGGCACAGGTCTCTCTTGGGTTCCAGAGTCAAGCTTGGGCTGAGAGGTTTGTGTGAAAATGCTCATACCTGCTGAAGCTTCTTGCTCGCCCTGATTATTAATGGCTTCTAGTCTAGCTGCCTAGTTTCTGGAGAAGGATATAGCTTTTTACTGAGGCCACATGGTGCAGAAGTAAGCTACCTCTGGCCTAGGCTTAATTAGTCAGTGGTCTTTGGCTTCAGTCTCCAAGGCGCTCCATCCTACTTTCAATCCCATGAGACTCTACAGTCCTGAAAGGGCTGATGTGTCAGGCTCCTGCACTCTAAGACTATCTTCAGGAGGGCTCCTGCTCGGGGAAGATCACGTGCCTCTTGCTGTCTGTATACAGGATGTTGATCTCAACTGGGATTTTTTTTTGTTGGATTTGTTTTTTTTGAGACAGGGTTTCTCTGTGTAGCCCTGGCTGTCCTGGAACTCACTCTGTAGACCAGGCTGGTCTCAGCTCAGAAATCTGCCTGCCTCTGCCTCCCAGAGTACTGGGATTACAGGCGTGCGTCACCACTGCCCGGCTGATCTCAACTGGGAAACAACTAGTCAGAGAGCCTGGGTTTTTTGCTCCCTCGGCATAAAGCCATAAAGCAGCTCATTTTAGGAAGTGGATATGTGCTGGGCATTTCTTGGAGTCCCCCGACACACCCAGAAGTCTAGAATCACTACCGCATTTAAGAGACAAAGTAGGGAGCACCGCATTTAAGAGACAAAGTAGGGAGCCGGGCAGTGGTGGTGGCGCACGCCTTTAATCCCAGCACTTGGGAGGCAGAGGCAGGTGGATTTCTGAGTTCAAGGCCAGCCTGGTCTACAGAGTGAGTTCCAGGACAGCCAGGGCTACACAGAGAAACCCTGTCTCGGGGGGGGGGGGGGGGGGGGGGGGGGGGGGGAAGAAAAGACAAAGTAGTGACGGGTGTGGTGCTCACCTTCAGTCCCAGCACTCTGGACACAGAGCAGGGCAGTCCTGGTCTACAGACACAGAGAAACCCTGGAGACAGACAGGCAGGCAGATAGATGGACAGACAAGGGAAACCTTCCATAAAAGTGAAAGGCTTTGGGCCTGTGGTAACAGTAGTGGGAGTGAGTAGGAAAAGAGGCCTCACCCCCTGGAATGGGCAGATGCTAACTTGACCAAGCAGGATGGGGGAAGGGACCCAGGGGCATCTTGGCTGAGCTGCATGGATTTGGCTCTGTGGACGTTTTCCATCTCCAAGGCCTCTGTTTCCAGCTGACTCCTGGCCTGTCAGCCACCTTTGTCCACTTTCTTACACTGCCTTCAAAGTAAAACACAAGACACCAACTGAGCTGATACAGGTGCTGGATATCAACATCTGTGTAGCTGATGGCCGTCTTTAAAGTTTATTGTTTTATTTATCTGTGTACATGTGTGGAGGTCAGAGAATGACTCAGAGACTATAGTTCTCTCCTTCCATAGGGTGGGACCCCATTAAGCTCAAGTCATTAGGGTTGGAGACAAGCACCATTGTCCACTGAGCCATTATTTATAGTCACTTATGACAACGTATGCCTGTAATCCCAGAACTCAGGAGGCTAAATCAGAAGAATCACTGTGACTTTTAGGCCAGTGTGAGTTACATAACAAAACCAGAGGGCAAATTCAGGCTTTCCTTCCAGACTATGTCATAAACAAACAAACAAAGGGGTGGGGGCAGTGACTGTGGCTAGCAGACCTAGAGTCTGGAGGATCAGTTTAAAGTCATCTTTGGCTTGAGGCTAGCCTGGCTAATGTGAGACGTGATCTCAAGGGGCTTGCAGGGTTACAGCTGAGAAGGGCTTTAAGCAAAAAATTCAGTGACTGGGCAGATTACTTTCTGTTAACCTGAGGTCAAGATCAGATCATTAGAAGTCACATGAGGAGCTGGCGGTGGTGGTGCACGCCTTTGATCCCAGCACTTGGGAGGCAGAGGCAGGTGGATTTCTGAGTTCGAGGACAGCCTGGTCTACAGCCAGGGCTCCACAGAGAAACCCTGTCTAGAAAAGCCAAAAAAAAGAAAAGAAAAAAAGAAAAAGAGGATGGCAGAAAGCTCTTACTTTTTGGAGGTGAGGAAGGCTAAGTAAAAAAGACTGAGACTTTTATTTCAGCCTGGGCTACATTTCAAAACTGTTTAAGAAGAAAAAGGCATGAGTTGTGATGCACACTGTTAAGTTCCAGCTTGTGGGAGACAGAGGCAGGCAGATCTCTCTGAGTTTGAGGCTAGCCTGGTCTACATAGGTTCCAGGCTAGCCAGGACTACATAGTGAGCCCCTTGTTTAGCTATTAAAAAAAAAAAAAGGCAAATAACCTGGATGGTGGTGGCTCACTCCTTTAATACCAGCCTCAGGAGGCAGAGGCAGGTGAATCTTTGAATTGGAGGTCTACAGAGTAAGTTCTAGGACAGCCAGGGCTACATAGAGAAACTTTGTCTCAAAAAAGCCAAAACAAACAAACAAACAAAAATACAATAAAACTGTCAGAATGCTGGAGGTAACTGTCCACTTAGGGTATTGCAGGAGCCATTTAAAAAAATGACTAACACCATTTCTGGACACTGAGACCTGGAAGGCAAACCAAAGATGTGAAGGATCGTTTCTGGTCTGGAAACATAAGGAAATTTTCCAAGGTGGTTTTTGTTTTTTGTTTTTCTTTTTTTAAAAGACTTATTTATTTTATGTATATGAGTACACTGTTGCTGTCTTCAGACACACCAGAAGAGGGCATTGACTCTCATTACAGATGGTTGTGAGCCACCATGTGGTTGCTAGGAATTGAATTCAGGACCTCTGGAAGAGCCATCAGTGAGCCATCTCTCCAGCCCTGAGATATTTGTTTGTTGTTTTTGTTTTATTTGTGTTTTAAGACAGTGTCTCAGTAGCTTCAGCTGACCTGGAACTCACAATGTAGACCAGGCTGGCCTAGAACTCAGAGATATCCACTGCTTACTTCTGCCACCCTAGTGCTGGGATTAAAGTCAAGTGCACCACACCTTGTTTCTTGGTGGATGATTTTTAAAACATTTTAAATGTTTATTTTATTTATACGTATGTGTGTTGAACCCAAGAAGACCAGAGGCTTTGGATCCTCTGGATCTAGAATTATAGGCGGTTGCAAACCACCAGATATGGGTGTTGGGAACCCAAACCAGATCTTCTCCAAGAACAGCAATCTCTCTTAAATAGTCACTGTCCAGCCCTCCAAGGGATGTATGCGTTGCTTTGAGTCATGTTGCTACTTTGTTTCCAACCCGGTAAAAGAAATCTCAGCTCAATTAGTAACAATACAAAACTATAAGCCTAGATTGGGCAGATCTCCCACTACACTACTCTAGTCCCATCTATATTATCCCATATAACTTGTGGTTTCTCCAGGCCACAAGCTTCTCTCCAGCCTCTCTGTCGACCCCCCCATAACTCCTTCCCCTTCCCCTCGATCCTCCGAAGCGCCTCCCCTTTTCCGTTTATCCTTTTCTCCTTCTGGGAAGAAGCTTCCTAATGCAACTCATCTGTAGCCCCTCCTAGGAGTGGAATTAGCATCAAAATACGAGCCCAGAGCTATCCACAAAGGATAAGTGGTACCTCCTTTCACCTCCCATCAGTCAGGAGCCAGTAGTTGTTAGGCTGTGCTTGTACCAGCCCATTGCAGGTGTGCTGCAGTGCAGGGGGGGGGGGAGGGGGAGGGGGGAATGAACCCAGGTCCTCAAGCATGCTGGGTAAGCATGCCTCTGCTCAGCTACCTCTCAGGCCTTGAGTGGCACAGGCCCACAGCTGGGTAATGATTCTGCAGGGCAGACTAGACCCACAGTGTGATTTGCTTCTGATTTTGATGACTGATAAAATTTGAGACTTTAGAATATGAGGCCTTTTGGACTGACAAGGTTGGAATCTTGGGAAATATCTTTTTGCATGTGGGACAGACATGAATCTTTGAGGGCCAGAAGGAGAGATATATGTTAGGCAAAATAACCATTCCCTGAATATTCCATGCCCTAATATCTATGAATACATTCCTTTACATGGTGAAAGGCACTGGCTGGGTTTGTTTTCTTTTGTTTCAGTAGTTGGGATGGAACTCAGGGGCTTGTAAATGCCAGGAAAACACTCCATCACTGAGCTGAACACCCAGTGACTGACTGGTTAACTGAATGACTGAGACTGGGTCTCACTGTGTACCCCAGGCTGCTGTTTGACTTGTGGTTCTCCTTCTTCTACATCCTTAGGTGATATGATCACTACAGGAGTCTATCATCACATACAGCTGGCAAAGGGACTGTGTAGATATAACTAGGACTACTAATTAAGGTTAAGGTTTTAATCGGTTGAGCATGATGTAATCACACAAGCCTTAGACTGAGCACGGGGAGGACTCAAGCTGGGATGGTCACTCATGGTTGGCATCCTAGCACTCAGCAGGCTGGGGCAGAGGAATTGCAAGCTTTAAATCAGCCTGGCTATGTAGCAAGACCCTGTCCCAAAGACAGAACCAAAAACAACAACCAACCAACCAAACCCAAAGGGGCTAGGAAGATGGGTCAGCTGGTGATGTCGCTGCAGAAGCACAAGGGCCTGATGTTTAATCTTGGCACCCATGTCAAACATGGACACAGCAGCCTATGGAGATAAGGGGGATCTCTGCGCCTCGCTGGCCAACCAGTCTGGCCATTTATGAGCTCCAGATTTAGTGAGAGCCTGTCTTACAAAACAACATGGTAGTTCTAAACTTGGTGGTAGTGCACATCTTTAATCCCAGCACTTGGGAGGCAGAAGCAGGCAGATTCTGTAAATTTGAGGCTATCCACATGAACATAGTGAGTGACTATCCAGCCAGGGCTATATAATGAGACTCTGTTCCTGAATCTCTTGCGTGCCTGTGGATCCATTCCTTAGTAGGAGAGGATGCACCTAGTCCTGCATGCAGTGCCTTGATGTGCCAGGGTGTGTGGGCAAACCCCGAGATGGGGTGGGGGAGGGACTGTGTATGTGTGAGGCCATGGGGTGGGGAGGCTATGATCAAGGTGTAAAGTGAATGAATAAATAAATAAATGAAAAAACCCACCCAGAAAGAATAAGAAAACAAGAAACAAACAAAAAGCAATAAAACAATAAGGCAGAGAATCGATTGAGGCAAAGACCTGATATTGACTTCTGGCTTGCACACATGGCTGCACACATGTGCACATGCACTTGATCGGCAGTCCAGACCTGACTGTCCTCCACACACAGCTGCTTCCTCTGCCTCAGCCATAGCCGTAGTCTTCAGCACTCCACTGGGGAGACAGACCTACCGCTCTTCTGTGCTGACCCTGAAACTCCTGCCTCAGCCTTTCAAACGCTGAGGCCACAGGTGTGCACACACCCTGCTCTTCTTGTTTCTTCCCTTCCCCCCTTCTTCCCTTCCCCCCTCTTCCCTTCCCCCTTCTACGCTGCCCACCCCCCCATCTTTCCTTTTCTCCCTTTGTTGTGTCCTGGTAACTGAGCCCAGGATGGGCCTGTTTATTGGGGTGGGTTGATGACCACAGTCCACCAATGGAAAGCTGACGCCAGCTATCGCCCTAGCACCAGAGCCTATGAATCTGCATTCACTCGCTAGAGGAGGCATGGCAGGAAACTAGGAGTTAAGAAAAATTAGAGACAATGGGTGAGGGACAGAGGTCATGACCTCTAGCCATTACTGCAGGTATGATGGGCCATGCCTTCAATCGCAGCCCTGAGGAGGCTGAGGCATTTGAGATCAGCCTGGTCTACATAGTGGGTTCCAGAATGACTAGGGCTACACAGAGAGACCCTATTTCAAAATTAAAACAATAATAAAAAGATTTGTAGACATTACACTGAAAATAAAACTGGACAAAACCCTGCAGAGAAGTGACAGACCAATGTCCTTATGAAGCGGGGTGGGAAGGCAGCTCCGCTGTGGAGGACTTGTGGAGTATGCACAAGCCCTGGGCTGGGGCCAGTGGACACTGCAAGGCTCACTTATCACAGCATCCCGGAAGTGCACCAGGAGGGTCAGAAGTTGAAAGTCATCCTTGGCTGCATAGCTAGTTTGAGGCCTACTTAGGACACACAAGATGATGTCTCAAGAAAACAAAAATCTGAGGCTAGAGATATGGCTCAGAAGTTAATAACACTTTGCTGCTCTTATAGAGGACTTGGGCTAATTTCTCAGCACCCACATGGTGGCTCACAAACATCTATAACTCAGTTCCTGGGTATCCAGTGCCCTCTTCTGACCTCTGCATATGGTACATGCACACATACAAGCAAAACACTTGCACCTAAAATGAATAAATCTGATTTTGTTTGTGTTTTCAGAGAGGGTTTCTCTTTGTGGTCCTGGCTGTCCTGGAACTCTGTAGACCAGACTGGCTTTGGATGAAAATAAATATTTAAAACAAACAAACAAACAAACAAAAAAACCCAGCTGGCAGTGGTGGTGCACGCCTGTAATCCCAGCATTTGGGAGGCAGAGGCAGGTGGATTTCTGAGTTCGAGGCCAGCCTGGTCTAAAGAGTGAGTTCCAGGACAGCCAGGGGTACACAGAGAAACCCTGTTTCGAAAAAACCAATAAATAAATTAAAAAAAAAAAACAAACTTAAGGAATATGGACACAGAAGTCCAATAGAATATTAGCAAAGCAAATCCAACCCAATACCATGTTAAAAAGGATTATATGATGCCACCACATGGGGTTTATCCCAGGAGTACAAGGTGGGTTTACTATTGGAGGACGGATATGCAGATTATTAGTAGAATAAAAAACAAAAGCCATAGAATAATCTCGACACAGAAAATGCGTTTGACAAAATAAAATTTGCTTTCATATTGAAAAATCTAACATTGTAGAAACTTGAGATGTGGCTTAGTCATGGAGTAGTATCACACAGGCCTGTAATCCCAGCACTCAGGTGGGAGGTGCAGGTGGGGTGGGAGGTGGGGGGTTAGAAGTTCAAGGTCATGCCTGGCTGTGTACTAAATTATTCTAAACCAATTTGACCCCATGAAACCTCTTTTTCAAAAAGAGCTTAGCACAGTGGGAACTGAAAGGGAACTTCCACATTGTATCAAATATCATTAAGGAGGGACAGTCCAAGCCTGGCACAGTGGATAAGAAGTGCCAAGGCTAGCCATGGCTAGGGTAAGTTTGAGGCCAGCCAACAGTACACTAGAGACCTTGTCCCAAAACAAACTAAATGTAATAAAGGAAAAAAAGAGAACAATTTATTTTTTATTTTATTTTATTTGGTCTTTAGAGACAGGGTTTCTCTGTGTAGCCCTGGCTGTCCTGGAACTCACTCTGTAGACCAGGCTGGCCTTGAACTCAGAAATCCACCTGCCTCTGCCTCCCAAGTGCTGGGATTAAAGGCGTGCGCCAACACCAACCGGCTGAACAATTTATTTCTAAAAACAACTTAAAGAATATTTGGTATAAATTTAACAGAAGTGTAAGAGTTACAGATAAACCAGGCATGGTGGCGCACACCTTTGATCCTAGCACTTGGGAGGCAGAGTCAGGAGGCTCCCTGTGAGTTCGAGGCCAGCCTGGTCTACAGATAGTGTTCCAAGACAGCCCAGGCTACACAGAGAAACCCTGTCTTGAAACAAACAAAAAGATTTATAGATAAAATGAAAAAAATACTGTTGAAAGGAATTAAAACTCTAGGTGGGGCTGGAGAGATGGCTCAGAGGGCAGGAGCTGGCTGCTCTTCCCAAGGACCTAGACCTGATTCCGATTCCCAGCACCCAAGTGGCAGCTCATGTCTGTCTCTTACCTCCGGTTTCAGGGACTCCAACACCCTCTTTAGGGCAGTGCATGCACATGATGCACAGACATAGATCCCAGCAAAAGATCCACAAGTGGGGGCTGGAGAGATGCAGTAGTGGTTAAGAGCACTGACTGCACTTCCGAAGGTCCTGAGTTCAAATCCCAGCAACAACATGGTGGCTCACAACCATCTGTAATGAGATCTGACACTCTCTTCTGGGGTGTCTGAAGACAGCTACTGTGTACTTAGATATAATAATAAATAAACCTTAAAAAAAAAAAGATCCATGGATGGTCAATATTTTTTTTCCCCAAGACAAGGTCTCTCTGTGTAGCCCTGGCTGTCCTGAAACTCACTCTGTAGACCAGGCTGGCCTCGAACTCAGAAATCTGCCTGCCTCTGCCTCCCAAGTCCTAGCATTAAAGATGTGTGTCACCATTGCCTGACTTAAAAATAAATCTTTAAAAATCAAATATCGAATTAAATTTAAAGCATCCCATGCTCACAAGTCAAAATAAATTAATATTGTTAATTTGGCAATTTCCCACACACTGATTCAGTACAATTACCAAAACTTAAACTAGCTTTTTAAATTGCTTGGGAGCAAAACCTGGCAACCTGATCCAAAAATTCAAACCGGGCTAAGGTATGATGCCATATACCTGCAATTGTAGTACTGAGAAGGCTGAGGCAGGAGAATGGAAGGTTTGAGGCCAGCAAGGATTACATGCTGACTTTGGGGTCAGCATGCAGCTCTCAAACCCAGTCTCAAAATCTAAAACTAAAAGCTGGGCAGTGGTGGTGCACGCCTTTAATCCCAGCACTTGGGAGGCAGAGGCAGGCGGATTTCTGAGTTCGAGGCCAGCCTGGTCTACAGAGTGAGTTCCAGGACAGCCAGGGCTACACAGAGAAACCCTGTCTCGAAAAACCAAAAAAATAAAAAAATAAAAAAAAAATAAAAAATCTAAAACTAAAATAAAATAAAGTAAAATGAAATAGAACTATAAGACCAGGGGGAAAATCTTGAAATAAAACAAGTTGGGAAAGAGACAAAACACACACACAAGCTGGGAGCCTCACGGGCCATGATTGGAAGTCCCTTCAGAACCACACTCATCATGGGGCTGGAGAACAGCTCGGAGGTTATAAGCACTTGCAGAGGTCCAGGGTTCAGTTTCCAGCACCCACAATGATTCACAACCAACCGTAACTTCAGTTCCACGGGCTCCAACACCCTCTTCTGAGTACACAGACACGCATGCCGTAAAAACTAAAACATATAACCTTACAGTAACCAGAAGAGTGTGGTACTGGCATAACGACAGACATGAAGCTGACGGTGTGTTCAGTCGAGAGCGCTGCCCGGCATGCGCCCAGCCTTGAGTTTGATCCCTGGCTAGAAACCAAACAGAACCTCTCGTATTTACAGTTTGTTTATTTTTCTTAAGAAGGCCAAGACAATGAAATGGACAAAGAATGGTCCTTTCAACAGTTGCATCTGGAACAGTAGAAAATCCATAGGCAAAGAAAGGAGGCTGAGCCTCCTGCCTCACACCATCCACAGAAATGAACTCAGCACGGGCCCAGTGCCTTATGTCTGAGGGTTTCTAGCTATAAAAGCATACAGAGTTCAAAAAACACACCAATGTTTTGGCGGCAGGAGAAATGGTTCAGCTCTTAAGAACATGTGCTGCCACGTCAGGTGGCTCACAATTGCTTGTAATTCCAGTTCCAGGGGATCCAACTCTCTCTGTGAACACTGCACTGACGAGTGCATAACCCACAAGTAAACATATAATTAAAAATTAAAGACAGCAAGTTTGTAAATAAATTATAAACTTGATGACTGTTTTAATTGTATGTATTCCTGTGTGTGTGTGTATGTGTGTGTGTGTGTGCATGCATGCGTGTGTGCATACATCTAGGCCAGAGTGCATAGAAGGCCAAGAGGATGACTTTCTATAGTCAATTGTCCCTTCCCCCATGTAGGTCCCATGAGCCACCTCACTGTCCAACCTGCTCCTGCCTCCCAAGTGCAGGGATTGAAGACCCAAGTCCCACCCCACCCCATGTAACTTTTATTCTTTTATGAGACCAAAGTCCTCAATATGAGCTAAGCCACTGCTCTAGCACTGAACTACATACACTCTCAACTCTAAAGACCCTTCTCCGTTTTAGACACTTCAGGTGTGTGTGTGCACGCGCACACACGTGCCACATAACTTGTTGAAGTTCAGGACAACTTTAAGAATCAGTTCTCTCCTCCCACCACGCAGGTCTTGGCCATCAAAATTGAGTTGTTGTGCTTGGTGGCAAATACATTTTACTGGTTGAGCCATCTTACCAACCCCAAAGACTTGTGAGAACCTGGACATGACTGCCATCTCTGCCAATGAGATGCCTGCTGTTTTTCCCGGTGCTGAGTTCCTGGTTTGCCAGTCCTAAACCATGGCTGCTTGCTGCAATGTCCCCATGACTAGCACATGGGCCTGGAGGTGACCTGCACCCTGGTTACTACTGACGCTGACAACCTGGTGGTCCTCAAGTCTTTTAACAGAATGGAGAATCCCAGTGTGGTGATGAATGATTGTACACTCAGCACTCAAGAGACTGAGGCAGGAGGACTACTTCAAGTTCAAGGCCAGTCTGGGCCAAAATAGGATGACAGTGTTCTTAAAAAAAAAAAAAAAGGAGGGGGGACTCTTTATGGCAAATGGGGGTGGGGGAAGGAGAAGAGCAAAGAGCGAGTCTGGGAAGAGCTTTGGCTTTTAGCTTGGCTTTAGCTACAACGGAAAGGGAGTCCAGTGTCTTCAGTGTAAGACCTGAAGCCTTCTGCACCCTGCCAGGCCGGCAAGGTAGCTAGCTCAGCAGGCAAAGGTGCTTGCTGACAACCCGAGTTCCATCCGTTGACCTCAAATGGTAGCAGAAAACTGGCTCTCCCAAGTTGTCCTTTGACCTCCACACATGCACCATGGCACACATGTCCCCACAAACAAAATAAGGATAAACACAATTTTTTAAAATAAGCATTCCATGGAAATTCGAGGCTGTGTAACTTGGCCCTAAAGGAGAACATACTGATGACTGCTGCCCGACCCCACCCAATTCCACGTTTGTAAATCTTATTCTCACCCTGTGTTTTTTTTCTTCTTTGAAGACAGGGTTTCTCTGTGTAACAGGCGTCTCCCCCCCCCCCCCACCTTTACTTACTCTTCTGTTTACTGAGACAGTCTCTCATTTCATTTTAGACTCCTTCAAATCTGGCATGTAGCCAAGGCTAGCCTCTAACTCTCGATCTCCTGCTTCTATCTCCCAAGTTTTTGGGTTATGGGCATGTGGTACCACATCTGGCCAACACGTTTTCTGGCAGGCCATGTGATAAGGAAGATGTCGCAACCTCATCTAGACACTTTTCAAGGAAAACTATGCATCAGTCTAGCTTTTCCCAGTGAGGTGAACAATCAGAGATGTCACTAAAAATATTCACAAAAATTGGTAGCAATCCTAGCACTTCAGATGCTGAATGAAAACACGTAAGATTTCAAAGGCCACTCTGGGCTACACAGCAAAACTGCCTCAAAACAAAGCAACACAGAAAAGAAAAAAGAAAATCACCACAATTGGCAGGGCAGCACTCTGGGAGGCAGAGGCAGGCGGATTTCTGAGTTCGAGGCCAGCCTGGTCTACCAAGTGAGTTCTAGGACAGCCAGGGCTACACAGAGAAACCCTGTCTTGAAAAAACCAAATCCAAAAAAAAAAAAAAAAAAAAAGAAAGAAAATCACCACAACAAAAACTTGATAAAGAACGAATGATAAATATAATGTGTATTTGATGGTATACACCTGTCCCAGCAGGCTGACACTAGAGGACCAAAACTTCCATGTCTCCCAGATAGTGGTGTACACCTATGATCCAGGCAGGCAGACCTCTGAGTTTGAGGCCAGCCAGGTCTATAGAGTAAGTTCCAGGACAGCCAGGGCTACACAGAGAAACCCTGTCTTGAAAAACTAAAAAAAAAAAAATAAAAGTTCCAAGTCGCTCTGCTCTAGAGAGAGAGGGAGTTTGAGGTCAGTTTTAGTCACTTTTGTGAGTTGCTGTTTCAAAATAAGTAAAACAAAGCGTTGGAGATATAGATCATGCTATAGTGTTTGCCCAGCATGCCTATGGCTCCTGGTTCAATCCTCACCACTACAAAACTTGAAAATAAGTAACAGTGAGCTCACAGATCTAGGGATAGATGTCTCTGGATCCCCTCATAGTGAGTTCACAAACACATGCACAGATGTCTCTGGATCCGTCACTCAGACTTTAATTTTGTGCCAATCATGTATGTTCTATTCTAGTGTTTTGGTTTTTAGCGAGTCAAACACATCACCTGTTTTTTTTTAAAAAAAAAAAAGTATTATGGGCTGAAGGTGTAGCTCAGTGGTAGAGCAAATACTTAATACATCTGAGACCCTAACTTCAACACCCAACACCAAAAAATAAAACAAACAAAGAGAAAATGGATGTTCTATATTAACGTTGGATTTTCAGATTGGGTTAAAAACTGAGCTCTTTCTATACACCAGAATGGTGCACATTAAAGTTCTCGTGGATGTTTTGAAAACCATTCCTAATTCCATACACAGGCAAACATCAGGCGGTGATAAGCCATGTGCCCAAGCCAACTTCTGTTGTCTAGTTGTGCCAATGACACTGGCCATTCTAATAAACTTGAGAACATTGGAAGATCAACGTGACCTTCACAGGTCGGTTACATAATGCATGTAGTAACCGGCTCCAGGGCTGATACAAACTTCACAACTCTGGGGAAATGGAAAATACTCTGCTCCCACCCCAAGTTTGGTTCCATTACACTGACAAGCAGCTGACACGAAATACAAAGAAATGGTAGCAAACACACAGGGGAGGAAAACACCAGTTGTTTTCACAACAAAAGTAAGAAACAGTCAGGAGTGCTGACGTGCTTGGGAGACTACAGGAGAAGTACCAGTTTGAGGACAGCCTGGGCCACACTGTGATTTAATGCAAAAGCAATGAATTTAAAGATTAAACTTTTTAAAAGGATATCTTTGAAAGGATAGACTTGATCAGTAAAGGTTTCATGATCCTCAATATAGACTAAACTAGGCCACATAGGTTTGTTCACTGAAGCACTAATACTCTTAATACACCTCTTAGTCACCAATTATTCTCAGAGGTACAGACACATTCTTGTACCAACTTGGCATGAAAACTCTTTCACAAGATAGCCCAAAATATACTTCGGCAATCAATGCAATTCAAGACCTTTTAGGGCCAGGTGTGGTGGTTAAGTCCTAGTAATTCTAGCACTTGGGAGGCTGAGACAGGAGGATTGGTTGAATTCTAGGTGAGCCTGGGCTATATAGTGAGTTCTGGATTAGGCTAAACTGTGAGAGACTGTCACCAAGACCCTTCCAATGTATGCTAATCCCAGATTCCCACTGAAGGTAAACTGAACCAGAATACAGAGACGGCTTGGTATCAAAGCCAATGCTTTAATGAGTCTCCCTCACAAGTGCTACCAGCCTCCACTGTCCACAGCTCTTTGTGGACCGAGAGTTGAGCGAGTTGCCCAGAGACAGGGATTTGGAGACTAGGGATGGGCTTCTTCTGGAAGTGTAGCAGAGAGATCTATAAACTTCACGCTGACCCTTCTTCTGGCATTCCTAGCAAAGCCACAAGGGGTTCCAAGGGTATGGGGGTCCCGATGGGCACAGGATGGGTGCGTTCATGTTTGCGCAGATCACTGGCACTCAAGAAAGCTTTAGGACACTGGGAACAGGAGTAGGGGCGCACAGAGCTGTGGGTGCGGCTATGCTTGCGGAGCCCAGCCCTGTCTGAGAAGCTCTTACCACACTGGGTGCAGGGAAAGGGCCGAAGCTCCGGGTGTGAGCGCTCGTGCCTGCGTAGCAATGTCAGTGTGGAGAAAGTTTCTTTGCACTCGCGACACACGAACTGTGGGGGCTTCTCATCCGCCTCCTCGCCCCCCGCCTCTCCGGCATCTCCCAGGGTGCTAGGAGCTTCCCCGACGCCAGCATCCTGGCATTCCACATGCTCCACAGTCATGCCCACCACCTGCCACTGTGTGGCCACTACACCGCCAGACTCCGGCGGTAACCCTAGCAGCCCCGCAGGAGCGTCCCCTAGCCCTGCAACCGCCACGGGGGCTGCTGAGCCCTCACCGACTACGCCAACAGGCAGTGCTAGTCCCAGTACCAACTCCTGCTGGGGGGCAGCTCCTGCAGTCTCGTTGCTCCTGTGGGTACGTTCATGCTTCCTAAGGCTGGATAACACCACAAAGGATTTCCCACAGGCATTACAGTGGAAAGGACGCTCGCCGGAGTGCATGCGGCTGTGCTTCGTGAGGCTAGCTCGCTCCGCAAATGCTCGCCCACACTCCTCACAGCGGAATGGCCGCTGTCCAGAGTGCACCAATGCATGCCGCTTGAGGTCCCAGGAAGCCACAAAAGTCTTGTCACACTGCAGGCACTTGAAGGGTCGGTCGCCGGTGTGTACTCGCCGATGCATGGCCAGGTCGGCTGGCTGCCGGAAGTCCTTGCCACATTTCTCGCAGCGATAAGGCTTTACGCCCTCGTGTGCCCGTTGGTGGCGGCGGAAGCTCGAGGGATCAGAGAACATGCGGCCACACCGAGGGCACAGAAAGGGCTTCTCGCCTGAATGTGTGCGCTCATGGCTTTGGTAAGAGCTGAGCTGTGTGAAGCCCTTACCACAGGCCGGGCAGCGATAGGGTTTCTGGGCTGCATGGATACGCTGGTGGCACGTGAGTGAAGAGGATCGAGAGAAGCTTTTACCACACTCTGAGCAGAGGAAGGGGCGCTCACCCGTGTGGGACCTGTGAAGTAATGGAGGACCTGGTTAGATCGTAACAGACTCACTGGGAGAGCCCTATGGTCTGTCTGGGCGCTAATTCCCCAAGAGCCACAGAGCTGTACCCTCGAGTAAGAAATCCACAGACCGACCGTCTTTCCTATGACCAACCCACACATGTCCCTCTCCTAAGACCCTGAGGATGACTGACTCCAAATCCTGCCTACTTTCCAGCTGTACTGGAGCACCGGCCCATAAAGCCTTGTCTGCTCTCAGGGTCCCGTCTCCAGCCACTTCGCTCTGCGCCCAGCCTCATTCCTGTTCAACCAGGCACCCCATCTTTAGACAAGTGTCCAGCCGCATCTCTTCCCATTGGCATAGTCTATGGAGAGCTAATTCCCTCTTTTGTCTCCCAGCTGTAGAGGACGCACCTTTCGTGGTTACGTAAATCCTTGAGCTCCGCATAGGCCTTGCCACAGCGCTCACAGCTGTAGGGTCGCAGACCTGCGTGCGTGCGCCGATGCTTGCGGAACACCGACGGGTCAGCGAAGCTCTTGCCGCAGTCCGTGCAGGCATAGGGCCGCTCACCTGTGTGCCCACGCTGGTGGATCTTCAGTTTAGAGAGTGTACCGTACGCCTTGGGGCAGTGTGTGCACCGGAAGGGCAGCTCACCAGCATGCGAGGCCAGGTGCACGCGCAGGCACACTGGCTGCATGAAGCGGCGGCCGCACTCTGGGCATGGGAAGGGCTTCTCACCAGTATGGCTGCGCCCATGGCTGCGGAGCTCAGGAGCTGTCTTGTAGGCCTTGGGGCACAGCGGGCACGCATAGGGCCGGGGCTTGGCTACAGAGCCAGATCCCTTGTCTCCACTGGCTTCCTCGGCCTTGGGCTCCGTATCCACCTTGGGCTGCACCTCATTTGCCTCCTCTGCGCGGTCTGTCGGTGTATGTGTAGCAGCATGGCGGGCCGCCCTGGGAGCATTTGGGAACGTCTTTGTACAAAACAGGCACTTATAACGGCGGCCAGAGCGCTTGTAGCAGGGGCCTGGGGTCCTGGCCTCTGTGGCCTCCACTTCCATGGCCTTGGTGAGTAGGCCTTCTCTGCAAAAGAAGCAAAATTAGGCCAAAACCACCCCTCTGCATTCTTCAAGGCTCCCTTCTTCACTAAAGCCCTCTCAAGATCTCAGAGGTGAACCTATCTTTAAGAAAAATATCACTTTCTTTTCCCATGTATGAATGTTTACTGGCCCATGCCCGTGCGTAGTCCAAGGCTGTTCAATCCCCCGGAACTGGAGTTAAGATGGCTGTGAGCCATGGTAATGTGAGTGCTAGGAATCAAACCCAAGCGGTCTGCAAGAACAGCAAGTGCTCTTTTTTTTGGGGGGGGGGGGTTTCGAGACAGGGTTGCTCTGTGTAGCCCTGGCTGTCCTGGAACTCACTCTGTAGACCAGGCTGGCCTCAAACTCAGAAATCCACCTGCCTCTGCCTCCCAAGTGCTGGGATTAAAGGCCTGCGCCACCACCGCCTGACTAACAGCAAGTGCTCTTAACCACTGAACCATCTCTCCAGTCCCAAAGGTAATCAGACCATACCCACACTTCCCAGCCGAAGCTCCGCAGCCCAAACCATGACCTCTATATCCTTCCTGCTAATGGTTCCAGCTTTTGTTCTGTTTGTTCAAGTCTCCCCTGTGACCTGCTCATTAGAGGTTAGCATCACAAAGGACTGGCTATATCCGCTCCTAAGTCTGCTTCCGGAGCCCTTGGCATTCCAGTAATGCCTAGGCCCCATTCCTCTCACCATGCTCCTTTCTCAGTTCTACCCAGGGCCTTAAAATCACCAAACACTCAGGACAGACTTGTTGGTCCAGAGAAAGGAGTGGTTGGCTATGTTTAGAGGTAATGGGTTCTCGGAGGAGCAACTGCTCAGAGAACCCTGAGCACGCCCCGCCCTGGACAGGCATTCACTCATCCTCCGAGCCTGGCTCTAAAGCTCGCTCTGGCAGCTCACTCGCTCTCACAGCTCTGACCACTGCTGACAGCCTGAGCCTCTTCCCCAGTCACAACTGATGTGTCTGAGTTAGCGAGGCCTCCTGGGATACTAGCTCTTGCTGAGTCCCTACTTTCTGGCCCAGAGCCCAGACAACACCCACACAGCTGCTCCTAGGATCATAGTTGGGAAAAAATAGGATTAACAGCTGCATCAGTCTTAACACCCGCTCATCCTCCCAGAGGGATGAAGGGAAGAGGATCAGGGTAGATCCTCTTAAGAGAAGCTTAGATGTGGGGCAGGGGCAGAGGAGAGTGGGCGAGGAGAGCCAGGTATGCCCAGAGGGTGGCAGGCCAGGGTTCTGTATTCAGACTTGTACACCGTTTACTAGGATCTTTCTACAGACCTGTGTCGTCATCTGGACATCACAGGAGCTGGGGTGGAGGAGGAGGACGGGGCCCATCCAAGAGGATGTGGGAGGGTCAGGTCAGGGCCAGAACAGGTAACACAGAAACAGTTTACCTGGTTGACAAATGGGGAGGGTCAGGGCCAGAACAGGAAATACAGAAGCAGTTTACCTGAAAGGCTCCACAGAATCAGCACCATACCAGGAAGCATTGTCTCAGATCTCAGGGTGGGGGTAGGGAGTAAGATTTTAACCCAGGGCCTGATACAGGCCAGATAAGTGCTCTACCACTGAGTCACATCTCTAGCTTCCTAAATTTCCCCAAAAGAAAAACAAAACAGAAGCCAGGCTAGGGAGTCTAGCCCAGCAGCAAGGCTCCTGAATGGCGTGCACGAGGCCTTGCTGCATCCCCAGGGCAGCTGACATCTACTAAGTACCTGCCAATCCACAGCATCCTGACCTTTTCACACATATCAACACACCATCACATCGACACAAGAAAGCAGGGTTCCACGAAGCAGAGTGCTGTGAAACTGAAGGCAAACCACACAGCTTCAAATCTGGCCCGCCACTTGGCAGCGGATGGGACTCTGTCTAACTTACTGTGCATCTTAGAACCTCAGTTTTCTCACCAGCAAAGTTGAGGTAACAATAGGACTAACACATGGGACTGCGTGAGGGCCAAATAGAATCAGACTGCTTCTCAACGACTATGGAGTCGTATCAGAGCTCAGCAGCCGGGTGTGACACCGTGCATAACTTTCATACAGTCTAAAGTAGGAAGCCTTGACCTCATTTTATAGATGAGAATGAGTTGAGTTCCGAGAGTAAAGAGGCATATCAAGTCATACAGCTAGAAACTTAACATGGCTATGACTCGACTCTGGTGTTTTAAGTTTTGGAACCCTTGCTCAGAAGCCTGGGACGAGACTGGAGAGATGGCTCAGGAGCACTGACTGCTTTTGAGAGTTCAATTCCCTCAATCCTAATATGTCTGAGTCTTAAGCAGGATTATCATTAGCTCAAAGCCAGCCTAGACTACATAGCAAGGTCCTAACTTAAATAACAAAAACAAGTGGTTGGGGAGATGGCTCTGTAGTTAAGAGCCTCACTGCTCTTCCAGGGGACCTGAGTCCAGTTCCCAGCACCCACACTGAGTGGCTCACAGCCACCTGTAACTTCAGCTCACAGGGATCTGATGGCCTCCTCTGGCTCCTTGGGCATCTGTAGACAAGTTCAAACACAAATGAAATTTAGAAAGAAAATCCTTTTTTAAAAAGCAAACAAAAAGAACAGTCATCTAATGAAGTGATGTAGGACACTGCAATCATATTTTTAATTTTTTGTTGTTGTATTTTTATTCTAAAAAAAAAAGTCACAGGCTAGAGAGATTGCCAAGCAGAGCACTCACTGCTCTTCTAGAACAATGGTTCTCAACCAGTGGGTCTTTGTCAGGAGTCACCTAAGACCACCTGAAAACACAGATATTACATTATAATTCATATAGTAACAAATTATATTTATGAAGTACAACAAACATAATTTTATGGTTGGGGGGTCACCACAACATGAAGAATTGTATTAAAGGGCCACAGCACTAGGAAGTTGAGAATCATTGGTCTAGAGGCTATGAATTCAGTTCCCCACACCCACGTTAGACAGTGCACGATGGCCAAGCTCCAGTGGGTCGGACACCTCCCAACCCCAGTCCTTTTTTCTTCTTCTTCTTCTTCTGTTGTGTTTTGAGTTTTTTGTTTGTTTGGTTGGTTGGTTTGGTTTTTCAAGACTGGGTTTCTCTGTAGCCCTGGCTGTCCTCAAACTCAGAGGTCCACCTGCCTTAGCCTCCCTAGTGCTAGGACTACAGGTATGTGCTACCAGAATATTTGTGTGTATAGGTATGCAGAGGACAACTGGGAGTCAGCTTGTTTTTCAATGTGAGGAGGGCGGGGTCTCTCACTGTTGTTACATGGAGTACTCCAGACTAGCTGGTTGACAAGCTCTGGGATCATTTTCCTAGGTCTGCGCTACATCTCCCTATAGCAGCGCCGGATTACAGGTGTGTGCCACCAAATCTAGCTTTTTGCCTGGGTTTTGGGGCTTGAACTCAGGTCGTCAGGTTTGTATGGCTGATCGGCCAAACCATCTCTGCAACCCTGAAATCGGTACTTTAAATAAACCCTGACCTTTCCAACCAACACTTAAGAACCAGATATGAGAGCTAAGATATAAAGGGGCAAAGTACTTCCTGACAGAGTGAGGCACTGGGTTCTACTCTCAGAACCACCAACAAAAGAAAGAAACAAAGAAACAGGGGGTGGTGGGTTGAGAAACACACACACACACACACACACACACACACACACCTCTTAGGTCTTCCAGTACTTCTAGGAGGGAAACATTTTTACTACAACTCTATTTAAAAATCCTCACAAGGCAGCCGGGTGGTGGTGGCGGCGCACGCCTGTAATCCCAGCACTCTGGGAGGCAGAGGCAGGCGGATTTCTGAGTTCGAGGCCAGCCTGGTCTACCGAGTGAGTTCCAGGACAGCCAGGGCTATACAGAGAAACCCTGTCTCGGAAAAAAAACAAATCCAAAAAAACAAACAAAAAAAATCCTCACAAGGCAAAAGTGTACACAGCTAACTAAGATGCCCAGAGTCAAACTCAACTCTTCAACCCTGGAGTTGGCCTCTAAGATCACTCTTTGCTCACTTACAATCCTTCAGCAAAATCAGGCAGGCCGCTTCCCGGGACAAAGCAGTGCGTCTCTGTGAACAGCCAATCTCTAACCCACCTCACGCCCGCTCAGCTCTGTCCAGTTCCTCACCTCCATCATGAGGCTTCACACCCCAGTCCTGTCTTCATTCTAGACTTCAGTTCCTTCCAACCTCAGGTCATTTATACTAGCAGTTCTCCAGTCTGAGGGGAACTGCTACCCCTCAGTTTCCTGAGGGTCTTTGTATCTCTCTATTAACTATTAACTTTGGGTCTTCCTCTCACACACTTCCTCTATTAAGGCTGCCTTTCTTTCTTTCTTTCAACATTGTATTTCCCCTCTTTGTGTATGTGTATGCACACTCACTGGGGGCTGTGGAGGCCCTGGGATGGCTTGCAGAAGTCCACTCTCTCCTTTTGCTATTTAGCTCTAGGAGTCTAAACTCGGGTCATCAAGTTTGGCCACTCCCTCTCTCTAAGAAGGCTTTCCTGGGTGCAGTTGAGAGCAGTTGCTCTTGCTCCAGAGGACACAGATTTGGTTCCTATTACCTATCAATTTGTAGTTGGTAATACAACTTCAAGTACAACCTACAACTCGTTACAGGAATACACTTGGTGCACATGCATACATGTAAGCATAATGCTCATACACATAAAAATAAGGGTTTTCTTGTCTATCTTTTTGAGGGGTGGGGTGTGCAAGATCTTATTATATAGCTCAGGCTAGCCCTGATTCTTTCTTCCTTAGCCTCTTTGGTGTTGGGATTACGGGTGTGAATCCTGTGCGATGGCCGGGCGGTGGTGGCACACGCCTTTGATGCCAGCACTTGGGAGGCAGAGGCGGGCAGATTTCTGAGTTCGAGGCCAGCATGGTCTACAGAGCGAGTTCCAGGACAGCCAGGGCTACACACAGAGAAACCCTGTCTCGAAAACCAATAAATAAATAAATAAATAAATAAGTAATAAAGAATCCCGTACTCTGGCTCTATTCCTTTCTTTGTGGCCTGCTTGGAGTTTTTAGCTTTAAGACAAAGTTTCACTATATAACCTTACATGGCCTGGAACTCTCTCCTGAGTACTAGGATTTTACCATGTGCACCACCACACCTCATAGACTTCTTTAGATAATGATAAGTTTATCCTAACTATCTTTTAACTTCAAAAAAACACATTTTTTATGGTGGCATCTGGACCAAATCCTACACACGGCTTCCTGCTGCGGACCAGACATCATTCGTATTTTATGCACACTGAACTGAGTTTCAAGTTCATCTCTGATGCCTTAGAAGTCTGTTATAACTGAATATTTGTCTTCTAAAAATTCTTTTTTTTTTCTCAAGACAGGGCTTCAGGCCATAGGTTAGGTTAGTGTTCTTGGGGCTGGCAAGATGCCCCAGTGCGTAAAGGTGTTTTCTGCCAAGCCTGACAACCTGAGGGAGTTGTAGCCTCAGGACCCACATAGTGGAAACACAGAACCAATTCCAATAAGTTGCTCTCTGACCTCCACACGTGTTACAAGAACACACAAGATAAAATACTAAACATGTCCTTAAAACAAGAGATAACACAGAAAAGTCAGGCAATTACCATAGACTTAGCTGGTATTTGCAGTCAAGTAGTCAGATATGGAACTTTCTGCCATCTGTCCCCTTTACTTGCTATATTAGTACTAGCATGTTTTGTTATTTGGTTCTTAATTTTTCACCCCTAGCACTAGGGTCCAGGGAACTTAGTTCAATGCACTTGTTACTCCAAAACTGTTTGGTGACCGATAGCAAACTTCTGATCAAATTCACACCCAGGTCTTTAGCCTCTGCCTCTTCCATTGTAGGAGCTTGTGAGAGTCAGTCACCAACTACTTATTAACCGAAATGCCCCATCTTTGCAAGGTCGCAGGTTCAAGTATCACACTAGTACTCCAATTTCTTTACTGTTGGATGAAAGGAGGGAAATGACACTTTACTTTCGCACACGTTACTGAGACTCAGTGTCCCCAAAGCTGAGGGTGAGGGAGCTGCGCAGGCGTGGTTAAAAAAAAGTAAAAAGGGCATCTACATATGAGCCTCCAGTAAGTCAACATAGAAGCCTCTCAAACCTTGAGCCTCTTGGTGAATTGATGGGACTGTGTTGTGGTGAATGTTTAATGACACCTTGGTCTAACAACCAGTCAGCTCACAACATGATCCCGTCTTTCCACCCTCAGTTTCTGTGGCGGTGTCCCCTCTGGTCAGCAACCCAAGCTCCATCAACAGTTCACAAACTTTACCACGTCCATAGGCAATTCCCTTTGCCCGGGAGCCAGCCCTCGTTTTCCTTCTCTCTCGGGAAGATACTTGCATGCTTCCAAAACTCCATACCCCACAAAAAGATTAACAAGCAGTAAGACAAGGGATGCATCGCGCTCGGGCCCTCGATTTCTTCAGTGGAATACGGCCCCTGAAGCATATGGGAGTTTGCAGGACAGTAGGGCCTACCAGACTCTCTGAGGAGGGACAAGACCTGCAGAAACCCAGCGGTCCTCGCTCTCTGCAACCGTGTGTGTGCGGGTGTCCACGCCAGACAGGCAGCCCCCGCAGAGCGGGGCTGTATGCTGACTCATTTGGGACTAAACCCTAGGATAACGTGGCTTCGACGAGCAGAACAGGGCAGAATGAATGAAGAAGGAAGGCATGAAGAAATGAATGGACGGAGGATCCAGAGCAGGACAAAGGCCTGCAAAATGGCGTTCTTTAGGACCGCGGGAGGGGCCGACAGAATCTCGGACTGGGAGGGGGGCGCAGCCGCGAAGGACTTGGCTTGGAGGCCCTCGCCACACAGACAAAAGCCCGCGACATGGCGGACTCTAGGACCCCCGGGTCCGCGCGGAGCAAGACCGGCAGTCGCGTCCGCTGAGCTTGGGCATCCTCAGCGCTGACCGGCGGGCACCGGGCGGGTTCTAGGACCTGCTGGGCCCGCAGCCCGCCCGAGGCCGCTCACGGTTCGCCCCGCCCGTGATGCTCGCGCCTGGTCAACTCCGTCCGCTCGGCAGCAGACGGGAAACGGGGGGTACCTCAACCCGCGTCGGTGCCCGCTGCCTGGGCCCCTTGAGACTTCCCGCAGGCGTGTCCTACCTGGTTCGATTTCCGCAGGCTCCGCAGCTCCGGCGGCGGTGCCTAGCGCCGACAGAGCTCGGGACACTCGGAGAGAGGCAGGCGCTAGGACCCAGCGGGGGTGGGGTGGGAGGGCAGAGGCGGGGCCGGCGGCCAGACAGCGGAAGTGGAAGGCCGCCTTCCTTGGCTCAGGAGGAAGGAAAAACTTACGGAAGCAGCCCCGAGCCTACTGAATCAGAGAAGTATCTTGCGAAGGGGTTCTGGGTGCTAAGGGGATGGGTCGCCAGGCCGATTGACGGTATACACCCGCCAAGTCGCCGGAAGTGTCCCCAAGAGCTAGGAGGTGGGAAGATACGGAGAGGGCACTCAGGCTTTGTGGTGCCTGAATCCGTTTATATTCCACATTTCTTCTAACAGCGAGGAGTGAACTTAGTGAGGATCCCTCCACGCCTGTCTTGGGAAGAGTCTTTTATGGAACTTCATGAAAAGTGTCATCAAAGTACTGTAGCCAGAGCTGCAGAATATTTACTATTACTGTGCTGACTGAATAAGCACTTGAACGATTTTAGCAGCTTTAGACGGAAGTGTGGCTTAAATTCTTCACATCGACTCGCTGACCTGCGTGGGCGGAGCCAGAGTTGCGCCCACAGCCGAGCGTGATACCTCACGCCGCCTGTGAGCTCTAGCCTTCTGGAGGTTGAGGCAGGAGGATTGCTCCGAGCTCGAGGCCAGCCTGGGCTGCATAGTTAGACCCAATCTCAAAACAAAAAACAAACAGAGTTGGGCCCACCCGGAACCTAGTGCCGGAAGCGTGTCCGTGTGGAAACACTGCTCGGAGGAGGGACAGGAAGTGTTCCTAGGCGGAAGTTTCTCGGGGAAGCATTTGCTCCTAGGACACTTCCTGGTTCCTGGTAACAATAGGAAGTGTCCGCGGAATTGGGCTAGACTCTCGGTTCATACCAGCTGCCCCCGTTCCCCCTGCCTCCTCCTTTCTCCCGCCTCTTTCCCTCATCTACCACTCCCGGGAACCCTGGCTGAGTGTTTGTGTGTTTGAGCTCGAGAACCCGTGCACCAGCAACCACTTAGGGCTCGCGGCTGCAGTTAGGGTGAGGGTCCCAGTGCGCAGGCGCGCTCCCGTTCACGACCTCCAACGGACGCGCCGGCGGCGGGAACCAGAAGGGACTCCTGGTGCGAGGTAGGGCTCTAGAGAAGGAATTGGCAAAAAAGACTAGTGACTCTAAAGAAACATGATGGTGGTTGATTAGGAAAAGGGGACTCGAGTGAAGGAGTTTTGAGAAGTGAGAGTTCCGGGAACAGGCTTAGCTGGTGAGATTAGGAATAGTTGTGTTAGGGTCCCAGGAGACTAGTCAGCCTCGGGGAAAGGCAAGATGATGTGGCAGAAATGAGTAGCTGCTACTGGGTTTTGGAATGAAGGTTGCCTCTTGAAGTGAATTTATGTAAAACTAGGTAACACGGCGTTGGATTTAGTGGCATAAATATATTTACAAGCTTATCGTGGTGTCGAATGCTTCTAATCCCAGCACTTGGGAAGCTAGGGCTATATAGTGAGACCCTGTCTGAAATGCCACCCCCCTCTACCAAATACTTTGTGTAACAGCAGTGGTTGGCACATGGTACTGTCCATCACGAGTTGCTATCAAAACTTAGGAAGTAGAAGAGAAAATGAAAAGTTTTGGAGACAGCAAGGTAAGGTAGGCAAGGGATAGAAAAGGCAGAGGATAAAATGAAATTTCAACCTGAAATGGGATGGGATTAAATGTATTTAAAGTAAGTAAAACAAACACTTAACAGGAAAACAATGTGATGCTGCAAAGACTGAAGTGAGGATCATCCCTAAAGGGCCTCTACCTTCTACAGAGCTTAGGTGACCACTGAAGAAAGCAGCTGCTCTGCCAGTGTTTTCAGACTACTCGGTTTAGCTGAAGGGTGAAGAAAGAAGGGTTGCACTTCTATTACTGTAAGGCCTGGCCAACTGTCGTGGCTGTCACCTTCAATCTCAACTCTCAAGAGTCTGAGGTAGGAATATCCGTGAGTGTGAAACCACCTTGGGCTAATCAGGGAATTCCAGAACAGCTTCAACTTCACAGGGAGCTGAGACCATATCTAAAAAACAGAACAGCAACATCAAATCCAGAAATAGTTACGGTTCATTGTTTTAAAAAACACCTTATAGATTTTTGTTAGGTTCCAGAATGATAGAGGGCAGAGCCTGAAGAACAGAAGATCAATTATATATAATCTGAAAAACAGTCAGGTCTGTCTAGGGTCTAGACTCTAGATTGTAGTTTCCTTATTTCTCTCTGGCTCTGGAGATGACTTAAGGCCTAGGGGTGCTTTTCTAGAAGTTTGTGCATTGTAAAGCTCTCTGAATGTACCTCCAGACCTAATAGAGAACAGGTCCCTAATAGAGAGCATGGATGGTTGGGGAACCTCTTTGTGACTTGCTCGTAGCCAAGAAACAGAACTTACTTGGTCCTTCCTTCTGACTACTGTCCCCTCTTTCCAGGCCTTGGCCCTTCTGCAGAGAGAATGCTGCTGCCACCTGTCTGTCCCTCCTGAACCTCCAGGGTTTTCTGCCGCTCTGCCCTATGGAGGACATGCCGCTCTCGTTCAGTTGCTCTGACTGTCAGCGCCACTTTCCTAACCTCCCAGAACTGGCACGGCATCGAGAACTGCTCCATTCATCCTCTAAGGAGGGCAGTGAGGAAGCTGACAGCATCCCTTACCCCTATCGCAGTCACCCAGGGAGCTTGGCCACCCACCAGCAGAACTATGAGACTGGTCTTTTCCCCTGTACCACCTGTGGCAAGGATTTTTCTAATCCCTTGGCCCTCCAGAGCCATATGAGGACTCATGCTCCTGAGAGCCACCGAAGGCACGGGCCCCCACATGTCAAGGAAACCACTCCACACCTTCAGAGTGAGACCATGTCTACCGACTCTTGGGGTCAGAGGCTTGGTTCTGGGGAAGGCTGGGGAAATCAGTCAAAGCCTGTCCAGGAAACACATGAATGGGAATCTGGAGCTGATTCCAGGGTGACTTCAGGGACTTGGGAAGATCCACCTGCCAAACAAAGAGAAGGCTTAGAAACTCAGCCAGATTCTAATGGAAGTACAGGGGACTGGATACCCACCAGCAGTTCTGATGGAGTCCCACCACTCCCCACTCCAGCGAGCAACCTCCTTAGCAATTTGGAACAGTATTTGGCTGAATCAGTAGTGAACTTCACAGAGGCCCAGGAGTCCACTGAGCCTCTTCCTACTGAAGGGGAGCGAAGGTACAAGTGCGATCAGTGTGGAAAGACTTATAAACATGCTGGTAGCCTCACTAACCACCGCCAGAGCCACACTCTGGGTATCTACCCTTGTTCCATCTGTTTCAAGGAGTTCTCTAACCTCATGGCCCTGAAGAACCACTCGAGACTCCATGCCCAGTATCGGCCTTACCACTGCCCTCACTGCCCCCGTGCCTTCCGGCTCCCTAGGGATCTGCTGGAACATCAGAAGTCCCATGAGGGGATAAAGCAGGAACAACCATGGGAAGACAAAGAGATGCCTACCACAAATGGACACGCAGATGAGAGGAGCTGGGGTCAGCTATCTAAAACAGGTGTGTTGAATGGTTCTGGGGAGCTGAGCTCTTCTGGACAGCTAGAAGATGGTGGCTCAGAGGAATATCGGCCTTTCTGTTGTGGGGACTGTGGCCGTACGTACCGTCACGCAGGTAGTCTCATCAACCATCGAAAAAGCCACCAAACAGGAATCTACCCCTGTTCCATTTGTTCCAAGCAGCTATTCAATGCGGCTGCTCTGAAAAACCATATTCGTGCTCATCACAGACCCCGGCAAGGAGCTGGGGAAGACGGTCAGTCATCAGTGTCCTCAACTGCTCTTATGTCTGCTGAGAATACTCCAAAAGAGGAGGAGGTCCCCACTTCCAGCCTGGACCATCGTCCCTATAAGTGTAATGAGTGTGGTCGGGCTTACCGCCACAGGGGGAGCCTGGTGAACCACCGCCACAGCCACCGGACAGGGGAATACCAGTGCTCACTCTGCCCTCGAAAGTACCCCAACCTTATGGCTCTGCGCAACCATGTGCGGGTACATTGCAAGGCTACACGTCGAAGTGCAGATCCAGGGACTGAAGGCTCACCTAGCCCTGTCAAGAAAGAACAGCCCGATCCAATGGGAATAGAAGCATCATTCCACGCAGACGAGGAACATGTATGCAACAGTGAAGAAGAAGCCAACAGTAAACCCCCAGCAGCAGACAGGACAGTGCCGCAGGTATGTAGCATTTGTGGGATGTTGTTTGAAGATCTCAAAAGTCTCGAATATCATAGCATGACCCACAGAGAAGGAGAAAAAAGCAGGACAGACAGCACATTGTCACCAACTAGAACATTTGCTTGCCAAGACTGTGGCAAAAGCTATCGACACTCCGGCAGCCTTATCAACCACAGGCAGACCCACCAGACAGGAGACTTCAGTTGTGGGGCCTGTGCCAAGCATTTCCATACCATGGCTGCTATGAAAAGCCATTTACGTCGTCATAGTCGGCAGTGGAGCAGAAGGCATCAGAAACAAGATAATAGTACAGGTGAGGAAGAAGCCAAACTCCCACCTGCAGGTACCTGGACCCTGAAGTTGGAAAACGATGAGGACCCCGATTCTTCCCAAGACCCTTTGGGAGAAAGTTCTTGTGAAACTGAAGACAATTTGGAAAGGGATGTGGACAGTATGCAGGCTGGATCTAAAGGCAACGAATGTGTGCTTAAAAGGGAGGAAGCCTGTTTTCTGGGTGATAAAGAGGGCACAGGCACTGAGGAAGGACTAGAAAAGAAAGAGGCCTGTTTCCTTGATGACTTAGACATTCCAGGTGATGAAGAGCACAGTGAAACTGCCTTCTGTGGTAACCTCCCTGAGGTGGACAGTGACCAGAAGAGAGGCATTTGCCGGTCTGACTCCTCCCACCCTGCTGACACTGACACTGTCTGGAAGGCCCAAGCCACTCACACATGTTCTGACTGTGGGGATTCTTTCCCCCATGCTGCTGGCCTGTCGAGCCATAGATCCTGCCACCCTCCAGGCATCTATCAATGTTCTCTCTGTCCAAAGGAATTCGATTCGCTGCCTGCCCTTCGCAGTCACTTCCAGACCCATAGGCCAGGGGAGGTAGCCTCAGCACAGCCCTTCCTCTGCTCCCTATGCGGCATGATCTTTCCTGGGAGGACTGGCTATAGGCGTCACCTGCGCCAGGCTCACGGCGCTTCTGCCGTTACTGAGGGCTCAGAAGAAGAGGAGGAAGGCACAGCAGAAACAGCCTCTACCCATAGTCCTCCCCTGCAACTCTCAGAAGCAGAGCTGCTGAATCAGCTGCAGCGTGAGGTAGAAGCTCTAGATGGAGCAGGTTATGGGCATATTTGTGGCTGCTGTGGTCAGACCTATGATGACCTGGGGAGCCTGGAGCGTCACCACCAAAGTCAAAGTTCCAGCAATAGGATAGAGAGCGTTCCTAGCCATTTGGAAGGATCAGGTGATGCACTAGAAATGGTTGCAGATCATGGTTTTGAGGGCACAGTGACCTCCGTCTCAGAAGAAGGTGGGGACGTAAAATCTGAAGAGGGAGTAGGTGGCACAGTTGCAGACAGCCTTTGCATGCAGGCTGGTGAAAGCTTTCTGGAGTCCCACCCTCGCCCTTTCCAATGTAACCAGTGTGGCAAGACCTATCGCCATGGCGGCAGCCTGGTGAACCACCGAAAGATCCACCAGACAGGTGATTTCATCTGTCCTGTCTGTTCCCGCTGCTACCCCAACCTGGCTGCCTACCGGAATCATCTTCGGAACCACCCTCGCTGCAAAGGCTCAGAGCCCCAAATGGGGCCTATCTCAGAAGCAGGAGGCCACAGTGAACCCCAGAATGCAGCAGAGGCAGGACAGGAGCAGGCTGTCATAGGGCAGCTCCAGGAAGAACTTAAGGTAGAGCCCTTGGAGGAGCTGGCAGGTGTCAAAGAAGAAGTGTGGGAGGAGACCACTGTGAAGGAGGAGGAACTGGAACAGGGGTTAGAGACAGGCTGTCAGACTGAGGTTACTTCTGAGCGGCCCTTTAGCTGTGAAGTATGTGGCCGCACCTACAAGCATGCTGGCAGCCTTATCAATCACCGGCAGAGCCACCAGACTGGCCACTTTGGCTGCCAGGCCTGCTCCAAGGGTTTCTCAAACCTCATGTCACTCAAGAACCACCGGCGCATCCATGCAGACCCTCGACATTTTTGCTGCAGTGAATGTGGGAAAGCCTTTCGCCTGCGGAAGCAGCTGGCCAACCACCAGCGAGTCCATGCTGAGCGACGTAGGAGTAAGGGCACCCAGAAACTGACTCGTGAGGACCGGCCTTTCAGGTGTGGGCAGTGTGGCCGGACTTACCGCCATGCTGGCAGCCTCATGAACCACCAATGCAACCATGAGGCAGGCCGTTACAGCTGCTCCTTCTGTCTTAAGACCTATTCCAACCGCACAGCCCTGAAAGACCATCAGAAGCTACATTCTGATAGTCAACGGCGGCGACAGTCAGGATGGCCCCAGAGGGCCGCAGCTATACATTGTACCCTTTGTGGCTCTGGTTTTTCTAGCCAGGGATCTCTAGAGCGGCATCTCCGGGAGCATGAGGAGACCAAACTAGAGCCAGCCAGTGGTCAGGGAGGCCAACGTGGTACAGAAGGCAGTAAGGAGAACCTTGATGGGGACTGGAGACGGGAGGCCAGGTCAGATGGTATTGAGTCAGTTCTGCAGGGGGACCATGAAACTAAGAGGCCTGGGGAGCACAGTCAGAGTCCCAGTAGGCCAGCACGTTCAGAAGTCATAGAATCCACACCAGAGGTCGGGAAAGTAGGTGGATGTCAAGGAGACAGGGGACAAATAAATCACAATGGTGCCTGGCTTCAGGATCAGTTAACCAAGCCAGAGGGCAAGTTGGAAGACACTGTTTCCAGGAATCCTTGTCACCTCTCTGAAAGCCAGTCCAATGGTCCTACTCTAAGCTATATGGATAGCTGGAATGGTGCAGACAGTAGCTCTCAACTCCAGCCAGAGAGCGACTGCTGCAGCCAGTGTGGCAAGAACTACTGCCAACCTGATGGCCTCTTGAACCCCAGCATTAACAGGAAAGACTGTCACCGTTGTTTGAAAGAGGTCTTGAATCCTGTGACCACTAAGATCCACAACCACACTGCTGCCCAGAGCTTTGCTTGTAGTGACTGTAGCAAAGGGTTTGAGTGCCTCAGTGAACCGGCCACACAGGCGAAGACGACTCACACTGTTGAGCACACTCAGGTGTCAAGTCAGACGGAAGAGACCAGAGGTGCACAGGCTGGGATGGTGGAGGTGGATCTTCCTGGTCCAGGGAAAGCTCAGGAGGCCCCATCAGGACTTCCTAGAGACCCAGAGGAGAATGGGGAGCCAACTGATGGAGGACAAGGAGTATGTTTCACAGCTGAAGACAAGGAACGTCCCTTTTGCTGTGCTCAGTGTGGGCGTTCGTACCGCCATGCTGGTAGCCTGCTGAATCACCAGAAGGCCCATACTGTTGGACTCTACCCCTGTTCCCTGTGTCCCAAACTTCTGCCCAACCTGCTGTCCCTCAAGAACCACAGCAGGACCCACACGGACCCCAAGCGTTACAGCTGCAACATCTGTGGCAAGGCTTTCCGAACCGCTGCCCGGCTGCAGGGCCATGGCCGGGTCCACGCACCCCAGGAGGGACCATTCACCTGTTCTCATTGTTCTCGCCACTTCCGCCACCGAATCAGTTTCCTGCGACACCAGCAGCAGCACCAGGAAGAGTGGACAGTGTCTAGCTCAGGTATGTGGGGCAAGTTGGGTGAGCAGGGGATTGAGAGGATCCAGAAAGAGGTGAACACAGAGGAGAGAAAGCGTGACCCCTGAGCAGCTGAGGGAGGCGAGCAGGAAGGAGAATCAAGTGAGTCTGAGTGGCAGGAGGCCTGGACACGGACTGGCCATCCAGTCTGAAAAGGCTGGCTGCCTTCGAGCCACTGAGGTGGCATCTTGCCTGAGTCAGGAAGATGGATGGGGGTAGGTTGGGAAGTGGTGTGGACTCTTACATAGCCAAAGAAGAATGGCTTCGCTCTCAGCAAGCATCTGCGAGCCCTGCTTTAGTCAGTGATGATTTCAGGGGCAAAGGAGGAAACCATGGGCTTTGTTTAGGTTCTGGCCTTTCCTAGAGTGGGCCAGAGGTCAGGGAATAGGAAAGGAGAAAGGTGGAGGACTGCAGACTTCTGGCTTGTCATACAGATAGTTAGTGGTCTGCCGGCCTAGGGCAGAGGTGGACTTTCCTGCTCAGTTGGTCACTTTTAACTGGCTACTCTATGTCTTTACTGCTGATTTAGCCAGCTTGCTGGGTTGTTGGCCAATACTCGTTCTTCTGTCTCCTCCCCTATAGTTTTGTTTTCTTGAAAATAAGGCCTCTGGTCCTTCCTGTGTGCAGTGAGTGCTGCACTACATCTTTGTGTTCATTCTTTTTAGTTAATCTTAACCTTCTGCTACAGAACTTTGTTTTGTTTTTTCTGCTACAGATCTTATAGGTGCTAACCACGCTACCCTCTGCCAGCACCTTCCCCCAACACACCCCTTTTCACTGAAGGACTGACTCACAGATAATTGGTTCTTTGAAGCCAGGCCCAGTTGAGCAGCAACAGTCATTAGTCCCTATCTCTCATCCTCTATCACAGTGAATCTCCAGGAAACTGGTCTCCACCCAGCCCACTGCAGGGTAGGATGTGAAGTCATCCTTTGGGGCAGTCAATGTACCCAGCAAGCTGGAAGCTCATTTTCCACATCTAGAGAGGAAACCATTCCGCCACCAAGGCAATGTCCCTGAAATGGCATGCCCTCACCCAGAGCGTGACTGGGAAGGACAGAATAGGAGTGATGGTTCCTGAGAACTGAAGAAATGGCTTTCTTGTAACTTCATGTACAGTGAGCGAGGGGCCTGTTAGCCAAGGTTGCAAAACTAATTGGGAATTGGGCTTGGTTTGTTTGATGAGGGGGAAAATGATGGGCATGGTACCTGGGCCTCTCACACACAGTAGGCAAATACTCGAATACTTGGCTATTTATTCCGGCCCTCTTGCCCTTCTCTGTTCTCTCAGGGCAGGGCTGGAGAGGCCTGTGGGCCTTCCTCAGTGTCCTCTCCTTCTCTCCCACGGGGCTGGAGAGTTGTGTGGGCCTCCCTCAGTGTCTTCTCCTTCCCTCCTAGGAGCTTCAGTGGCACCAACAAGCAGAGAGGACTCCTCTACAGCCTCGCTTCAGAACCCCTCACCCCAGTGGCCTGCAGACCTCAATCTCTCCCTCTGAACTTCAGGTCTCCAAAGAACAGTTCACTGAAGTTAGGGGTGCAGGCAGGAGAGCCCTGCTCTCTACATTCTGCTCAGGAGTTGCTTGGGCATCCCCATCTCCTCTTCCCACGAAGAGGACCCTGGTCTGGCTTTTTTCTCGAGAAGGGCATAAGATAGTCTTCATGTCTGTGCCCATGAAGGATGAAGGATCTCCTTCCCAACCCTTTGTCACCATGTTCTTCCAGGGCTAGGCTCTGCCAAAATGCAGGGATAGCCAGAGTCTAACCCAGGGAGAGGCAGATCAGAGAGTACCCCAGGTGGAAAGCTGCCTGTGGCAGGGGAGCCTTTTACTATAGTTTGTAACTTATTTTCTAAAATCTATTTTGTAACAATTTAAGGTTGAAAAAAAGGAAAATTGCTCCCCACCCCCCACCCCCCAAGGAAAAAAAACAACTTTTTTTTTTCACAACAGCTACTGGTGTGGTTGTATCTGAAAAATTGGATAGGGAATACTGGAGACATCTCTGTTGGAAAGTAGAGCTTGGGGGCGGGGTCATGGTCACACGTGGACCGCATCTCTGGGGCAGGCTCATTCCCAGCCGGCAGCTGTAGGACTGTGGCAGGGCTGGGAACCACAAGACCGGGAGGGGAAGGGCAGGAGTGTAGAATTGGGTGTTGACGTGGGAGTTGCCTGGCGTTTCTGGCGTCCTGTGAGTAAACTAGAGTCATCAGTCAACAACTGGCTGGTTGGCCTGTGAAGGAGAGGAAGAAAATGAGTTTGGCCCTGTCCCTATAGCTTTACTTCCTTTGAAGAAGCAAGATCCATCCTGGCCCCTGTGGTGTATGAGAGACCTAAAGACCCAAGAAGCTGAGACCCCTGCTTCATCAAAGTCCATGCGTCTGCTGTTGCTGTCCTCTACCTTAGGCAGCTGAGTGAGAACAGGGTTTCCCTGAGATGGGAGCCAAGGCTAAAGAAGAAGAGGAACATACTCGAGGTGACCAGGCAGCTTCCAGTCTCAGCCTCAGGTTCTGGCTCCTCAGCGAAGTAGACTTGCCAATCTAGATTGCTGACCCAGTCCTCGTAGGCAGAGAGTGCTGCAAAAACTGCAGGCTTTGCAGAGGCTTGGCAGGTGTCTCCAAAGCTGTGCAGTCCAGCCAGGAACCATGTGCCCCTGATCTCATGTACAAGTGGTGCCCCAGAGAGGCCCTGTTAGGGAGCAGGTGACATTTGGTAACTTCCTGCAGCAGGTAGAAAGGGGTTGGGAGCTGTCGGGGCCAGCTGGCACAGAAGGGTTTAGTCTCGGGTGAGAAGCAGGGCTAGCAGCCAAGGCTGGCAGGAAGTCCGTTCCTGAACTGCAGGGTGAGAGAATGCCAGGGGTCTGCTGGGTAAAGATTGGGGATTTGAACTCACCTCACAGTGAGACGGCTCACCCACAACAGTGGTGCATACCATCCCTGGCAGAATGGGGATACCCGTGCTCCCAGGAGCTTCATGTTGTCTGCTACAGGCCCTTGGCCCCAGGACTGTCACAGGTACTGTCTGCGGGTAGGTGATGCCTGCAAAGCAAAGGAAGAGCCTAGATACCCCAGTTACCCCCAAGTTCAATGGACAACTGCCAGGGTCCCGGTCTGTGTACCTGCTTCTTGCGTCAGTCCAAGAACCCAACCATGTTCACCATCAGGCAGGTGGTGGTCAGCATAGGGCAAGCAAAGAGGCCTTAGACCAGGACCCAATGTCACAGGCTGAGCCAGCAGCAGGAAGGCCACATCGTAGCCACCTTCCGGGTGGGTGTAGGCCCCGTGCAGAATGAGTTGCTTCAGGCCCAGTTCCTCTGGTCCGGTCCCCAGGCCTACACTCCAGTCCTCTAGTGTTTGGCGCCTGTGTTGAGAGGCAGGGTTGACAGCACTGAGTGACAGAGCTGAGAAACAAGGGGCACAAAGGAGAGAGACATGAGGCTCACCCAATAAAGCAGTGAGCAGCAGTCAGCACCACCACCTCTGATACCAGGGCTCCGCCACAAGCCAGCTTTCCATGGTGCTTCAACCTGGCATCCCAGGGCCACTGAGAGAGGGCTCCTGCCTGGGGTCCTCCACTCCTCAAGGAGCCACATGCTGAGACAGGCAAATTTCATCATCCGGTTCATTAAGTGGTCACTCACTGCTAGGGCCTGTGCTGAGTGCTTCCATGAGTTAGCAAATCTCCCTCTATATCCTTTTCTAGGTTGACTTTCAGCCTCATCACCAAAGGTAACCAGACTAACGTAGTTTAGCCTAGCGCTCTATAACTTAAACCAGGTAATGTGCATGCTTTTAATCCCGATGGCTGACAGTATCCTTCTAGTGTTAACCGGGAAGGACTGCCCAACGCCCCCTCCTGTCTGCACGTCTCCAAGCCTGTACCAGCCCTAAAACCCTGACTATCAGAAGCCAGCTTCCTTCCCAGGAATGACTTTGCATGCAATTTGCATTGCGGGCACTGCCCTGTCTCACCCCCTGGATCTCTGCCCTGGAAACCTGCTGCTTTCCTCCTGAAACCAGCCAGATTTCAGAGACATTTGTGGAACCAAATCTCTGAAATTCCCTGGCCCCAGTGGGGCTGTTTCTATCCCAGGCGCTAAAAGGTGCCTTAGCAAACCTGGTTCTCTGCCGGCCTCATCTAAAGTCTGAGCTAGAGTTTGTTTCCTTGTCCTTCCATCCTCTGCTCAGGAAGCGTTGATGTAGCTTGGGTGTCCCCGTACACCCTGGTCCTCACACCCATGCCCACACCTACCTACACAGCTGTTCTCATCACTCATCTTCACGACTCCTGGGTCCTGCACCAAGAAAGCTGCCTGGTGAACATGGGCCTGCAGCCATGAACTGTGTGTGGCCATGTCAGTCAGCAGCACAGGGGTGTCCTCTTGGGCACATTTTGATGTGAAACTAATGATCCCAGCCTGGACCCAGTGTCCATCAGATTCACGGCACATCACAGGTCCCCCAGAATCTCCCTGGAGCCAGGGGAAGAACCAAAAGTAGAGTCACCTGAGCCCCACTACTGGCCAGATGCCCTCTGGCTGGACCTCTATCACCGTTCTCTGAGGATAGGGCCCTCAGCCCTAGACTAGACACCCTCCCTTTCCCACTGTATTCCTCATCAGACCTGGCAGGGTCCCTGTATCCCAGGCTGTGCACCCCCACACAGCATCCCAGCTCTTGCCGGGTTGGCCAGCAGCCTCTGGTGCAATCGATTGTAGAGACAGTTACAAGTTGGGCGGCTGATAAGACGGAGGCGCAGATTCCGTAGGGTCCTGGAAACTGGCAAAAGAGATAATGTTGAGTCTAGCCCTGAAACAATAGGGGCAGGGGCTAGCACAGTTAGGGACTGATCCTGTTTGAGCCTGGGCAAGCAAAATGCCTCTCTGGATGTTTGCCAGGACAGTACTTACCATCACTGGTGTTCTGGTCCCAGCCAGTGGCCCAGCAAGAAGCTCCAAAGGGGAAGTGGTGGGTGGGTTGGGGCAGGCAGAGGGTCGTGTGAGCTGTGGGGTGGGTGAGCTGGAGCAGGGCCAGGTCTGATCCCTGGCTATAGTGGTTATAGGCCTTGGGCAACTGTAGGGCAGCAACTCCCACCTCCTCAGCCCCCGGGCTCTGCCCCTCCTGCTTCAGAGAACCCAGGACCACTGACCAGGAGCTCAGTTCTGCTGTGGCCATCCTGAAAGAAGGGTTAAGGTCGAGACAGCTGAGTGCCAGCAGAGATGTGACAACGTGGAGAAGAGCACAGGCAGGGGAAGATGAGCAGATACTACAGCACATGGCTTTCAGCACACTTCCCCCTCTCAGTGTCCAATTACTCCTTTGTAAAGCATCTACCATGAAGGATTGCTAAGGTTAAGCCGGTAATGTGTCTGCTACATGGCACTTTTTTTTTTTATAAATGATACTTATTTTAGAGGCAAAAACGTCTTGGGAGGTACACCTTCAAATTGGAGACTGAAAAGTGTGACTCACTTTTCAAAGCAGTGAGCAGCTGTGAGGACCCAGGTATCTGCCACCAAGGAGCCACTGCAGATGTGTACACCCTGTCGTCTCACACTGGCCTGCCAGGGCCATTCCCCAGGTAGTGTGTTGCCTTCCTGAGGCTCCGGAGGACCAGGCCCACGCTGTCCACATGCTGTAGAGAAGGAGCCATGCTAACTGCAGACATTGTCCTGACCTCAGGGCCACACAATACCATCTCCCCTCCCTCATCCGTGAGTATAGGATCTCATGTCCCCATCACTTACCACGCTGAGCTGCTTGAAGACCTAGGAAGAAAAAAATGCAAGATATGGGGGTGCCGTAATTGTCACCTGGTGGGTGGAGGGCAGGCCTGGTCCAATATCTAGGACTGGCTCCCTCACCTGCCCCTCCCAGAATGAAGACATTTATATGAGGCGGAAAAGCAGCTTTTATTGGAGCCCATTCAGAGTACACAGCCATTAATTCTCTCAGCTGTGCTCAGCACTCCTGGGCCCAAGGAGCAAGGCCTGAGGTTTACCTTGGGAGTAGGCCAACCCTGCTCCAGGCTTCTGAACCCCTAACTCCTGCCTTTACCACTGAGTCAGAGAGGTGGCCTGTGTATGTGAAGAACATTAGCTTAATTGTCCCTTCAGCTGTGGAAGCCTACGAAGGTAGATTAGAGGTCTGTGTCATGTCCTAAGTGGGGGAGGCCCCAAGTGAGTCTCACTCCACCCCGTCCTAATGAATCAAACTGTCTACCTTTCCAGTGGGTTCCTGTCGTGCCTATGACCCGTCACAGCCTCACTCAAATAGGTCTACTGTATCTGACACAGAGTTGGTGCAGACAGCTTCTAGCCAGGGGATCAGAACATGCCTGAGGTTGTGCTGGAAGTGCAGGATGAGAGAGGGGGGAAGACACACGCATATACACACACACACACACACACACACACACACACACACACACACACACGTTCAGACAGCGATCTCAGATCCTTCCCTTTCTAACCCCGGCATTAGATTGTAGTCTTGAGGACATTATTTAGCTTTTATGTACTTCAGTTTCTTCACCAAGATAGAATAATGGCAATGCTTAACTCAAAGAACTACTGTAAAGATTAATATATTAACAGGTTCTTCCAAAGTGCTGTAACTTGGCCCAGGAAAATCACAGCCATTTTGACAGTAGGCTGTGTGTTACCTCCCCTCAGCACCTCACCCCCAAGAACACCTCCCTTCCCAAAAGACACACACCAAGGACATTCACAGGGAGACTGTAGCCCCCTCAGGATCCCTTACTGCAGGCTACTGGGGCAGAGGAAGGCTTAGGAGCCCCCACAATGCCACTGCCACCCCCTCATACATGAGTGACTTACCCTCTATGACGACCACGGCTCCCACAATGAGCAGCTCTGGTCTCCAGCTCTGCCTCATGCTGCTCCAGGCCACTCAGTGCTCAGACTCAGAAAAGCCACCTGGGTCTCCCTGGCTCCACCCCTGCTCCGCCCCCAGTCAGCTAAGAGTCAGGTGTTACTTTTCCTGGGCTGGAAGGGAGCCAGCAGCGATTAGCTTGGGGCCTGTCACCGGCCATACTCCTCCAGTTCAAATCCTAGTTCTTCCATTTACTGTACTGGTGACTTTCAACAATGAAGTTGTTTGTGCCTTACCTGAAAAACTTAAGCGCTTATGGGTGTCAGGGAGCTTCTGGAGAGATGGAGCAACAGTTGACAGCACCCACGGGGCAGTTCTCACCGTGGTCTGTAACTCCAGTTCCAGGGGATCTGACACTGTCTTCTGCCCACCCAAGGCACCAGTCACAGAGTACATAGACACACATGCAGACAAAACACTTATAGAATAATAGCAAACATTTTAAGTTGCCCCGTTCAAATGGACTGGAAGACTGTTTCTTACTACTGTTCTTTCAATTACTTATTCCAGAGAGAGGGTAACCTGTGAGCATTTTCTCCCTCTATGTGGCTCCCAGGGTTTGAAAGCACATGGTCAGAACCATGCAAAGACACTTGCCACCAAGCCCAACTACATGGGTTTGATTCCTCAGACATGTTAGACAATTGTTGCAAAGCTGAACTCCACACATGCCATGATATTCAGCACATGCGCGCATGCACATACACACACTACCCTTTTAAAACATGCTTAGGGCCCTGGACAGACTGCATACTGATTCTTCACCACCTGGTCTTTCCAGAGGACCCAGGTTCAAATTCCAAGTCCACACAGAAGCTGACAAACATCTGTAACTCCAGTTCCAGAGGCTCCACCACTCTTCCATCCTCTGCAGGTACCAGACACATGTGGTGCACAGATACACATGCAGGCAAATGTTCACTGTTGGTATTCTAAGCTCCACCCCACACTTACCTCGCAACAGCCAGGTATGCCCCGCCCCATAGACCTGGCCCACTATAAAAGGGGCTACTTGCCCCTCCTCTCGCTCTCTGATCCCTCTCTCTCATCACACTCCCACCTCTCTGCCCCTTGGGCTCTCCTCCCCTCCCCCTCTCTCCATGTGGTCATGGCCAGCCTCCACTTCTCTACTCTCTCTCTCTCTCTCTCTGCCTCTCTAACTCCCATCCTCTGCCCTGAATAAACTCTATTCTATACCATGTCTGTGTGCGAGTGGTCCCTCAGGGGGAAGAGGTGCCTGGGCATGGGCCCGCCTAAGCACCCCCTTCCCCCACATCGCTGTCTCACACTCCCTAAACCCCATTCTCTCTTTTTAAGCCCCCTTCACTCACACCCAGTAAATAATTTTCTAAATACAGTGATATTCACCTGTAATTCCAGCACCTCGAGGCCGAGACAGATTTTTGAGTTTAGGTTGAGCTACCTAACAAGTTCAAGGCCAGCCTGGGCTAAAGCAAGACCCTGTCTTCAAAAACAAATTGACCAATCTGTTAGTGTTTAGCCAAGTGTGGCTTGTAGACCAGCTACTTCCTGCATGAAAACAGATCTGTGGAGCAATGGCAGACTCCTTAGACTTGTCTCAGCTTCCCTGCCTCCCACAGGCCAAGGCCAGGAGGATGTCACACACTTCCCATGGTTTGCTTCTGAGGTAACATGGGGGAGTGTGTTGAAGATGGCTCTCGTCTGGGTGCTCTCTCTCCTTCCTTGTGCATGTGTGGGTAGAGGTTAGAACAGAGAGGACAACCTTTTTCAGCTTCCAACTCCCAATTTAGGCTCCACCATTACCTGACCCTGATACAGGGGCAACTGTGAGCAGAGCTAGAAGATCCGAGCCAATAGCCCAGGCGGACGCAGATTACGATATAAGGGCTAGGGTGTAGCTCAGTGGTGGACCGCTTTCCTACCCATGGGAGGGCCTGCAATGTGAATTACGGGATGTATGTTCATCTGGTCTCCCTCCCCCAACCCTTTCCCAGTACTAAGCATGGTAGTCTCAGAGCACATTAACGTCTTTGTACCTAAGCTCCCTCACCAATACAGAAACAATGGCAGTAATTATCTCATAAATTAACACAGGTTCTTATACAGTACTTGGGATGTCAAGTCCTTAGTACACATTAGAAAAAACAGAAATAGAGTCTTAGCCTGGCCCTGCACAGGGTTAAGACTGGCCGGGATGGTAGGTGAGGCAGTTGCAAGGGTCTGAGGTCTAGCCTAACAAGATGTTCCAAGCAAGTTTGCCCTCCAGGTGTGTAGCAGGCCCTCCTGCACCAGGTCTGATCTGTAGGCAGCTGGCACAGGCTCGTCTCCTGGACGTGGGGGCTGATGGGCCAGGTTTTGCTGACTACATATGCTAGAGATGATGCGGCCTTCCCTTCTCGCTGACTCATCCCAGTTCCAGAGAAGGAAGTAACAGGGAAAGACCAACACCCCTAAGGGTCCCTGGCAGACATATGCTTCAGACTTGACCAACATAGAAAAATTTATTGTTCAAAATCCTTCTCTTTAACCAATAGCAAAAAGCAGCCCATGGGAACAGAAATTAGAGGCACATTTGGCCATTTTTCTGTGCGTGGTTACAGAGGGGGATTTGAATGAGGGGAGTAGGGCCTCCTAGGAGCCCACATACCATACACTTGGGCAAGGGTCACGTGCCAAGGCAAAGCAAGTTCGGTTAGCCTGGCATGAGGGGACCTCAGTGCTTTTTGGCCTTGTGTTCCGGCTCCTCCTGGAAGCTAAGCCACATGAGGCCCAAATTGATGGCGTAGGTGGTGATGCACACAATGCAGAAATCATACAGCACAAAGAACAGGATCCAGGCCAGGTACACGGAACCAGCGACAGACACCAGGGAACTCAGGACCAGTAGGACACCGGCCCAACGTCCCCTCAAGCAACCTGTAAAACAAGAGAAGGTCAGTAATGGTATACATAACTCTATCAGTGACAGTCAGCAGGTGCTTCTGGTGAAAGTTCTCTAAGACAGGGCCTGATGGGCCTCATCTGTTCAGTAATCCTTGGGATCCAGAGTAAATTCTCTTGCTAAACTACGTGAAATGAAACACAAGTTATCCGTTGGCGTTAGTCCTCTCAGAAGGAAGCTCCAGGTCAGCCTGGAATGTTGCTAAAGTCAAACCAAACCAAAAGACAACCAGCTGAGCACAATGGTGTACAGTGCCAGCACTCAGGAAGCAGAGGCAGGAGGATCTTCTGCAAATTCCAGGCCAGACTGGTCTACAGAATGAGCTCCAGGACAACCAGGGTTATGTAGAGAGACCCTGTCTCAAAAAGAACAAAATCTACCAGGTGTGGCCCAAAGCCAGGCCTTTAATCCCAGCACTCAGATGGCAGAGGCAGTGAGATCTCGAGTCTGAGGCCAGCCGGGTCTACAGAGTTCCAGGACAGCCAGGGCTACACAGAGAAACACCTGCCTCAGCCTTGCGCCACACTCCTCAAAAACAAACCAACCAACCAACCAAACAAACAAACTAAGTCAGGTGTGGTGGTACACACCTTTAATCCCAGCACTTTTGAGGCAAAAGCAGGCAAAGCTCTGAGTTCGAGGCCAGCCTGGTGTACATAGTGACTTCCAGAACAGTCAGGATTATACAGAGAAATCCTGTCTTGGGAAAAAAAGAGAGATGGGGGAGGGAGAGGGAGAAGAAAAACCAAAACATAACATTAACAAAACCAAAAACTAAACAAAAAGAAAAAAGAATTTGAGTCTTTGCCATAAAACTGAGATTGTGGGAAATCTTTGAGGGCCCTTCAGCCTCTGGCTACCTAAACCAGATAGGACACTCCTCCTGCTAAGTGCTCTCCTTTCTTGTCTCCTTGTAAGATTGCTCAGTAATTAGCAGCTGGGTGTCAACTGTCTGGGTCACTAAGACATGAGGTGGGACTGACCTGGATTTCAGAAGACAGGTTAGGAAGGGGCAAAGGCACTCACCTAGCAACAACTGTGTAGTGTAGAATATGCAACCAAATATGCTGTTGGATTGGTTGAGGACGCTGTCCGCTCCTAGCACATGCTCCACCAGCCCAAAGCCCCGGCCCCACCTAGTGGAAGTAAAAGAACCTGGTGAGTGGGGTCGGCCCAGTGCCTCTTGAGCTTTTTTTCTAGAACAGTGACTAACAAAAAGCTCCGCCCACCAGGAATCAAAAGGTCATGGACCTCCTGGCATGTCCTCTGTCATCACAGACCATCAATTATTTTTCAGAAGCTGGTGAAATGGCTCAGCAAATAAAAGTGCCTGCTGCCAACCCTGTCAATTGGATCAAATCCTCGCAACCCACAAAGTAAAGAGAATCAACTCCCGAAGGTTATTCTCTGACTTCCACATGCATGTAGTGGTGGTGTGCACGTGCCACCTCACAAACGAATGTAAAGCTAAAACGTTTTTCCCAGCTTGATTTCGGTGGGAATTTACGGTGACAAGTGGGAAATCTTTTTGCTTTGGGCCCAAAAAGCTACATTTCCCTCGACACCCACTAACATCCAACAAAACCAGAGTGAGCTACTTTGTCCCTCAGCACTGCCAACAGTCCACCACCTCCTTCTGCCCTGTGTCATCTCAATCACCCTCAGTCTCCACTGCCCTGCCTCCTCCAGTCTTCCGATCATAGTTATTTACTGTTATCCTCAGAAAACGTTCAACACCAGTATCTCTGAGTGGTCTAGCCCGTGTGCACATTCGATTATCCACCAAAACTCGTGGGGCAGTGCGCTCTCAAAGGGTCCTTTCTGCGGACAGTACGACCCCAGACTCCAAAATCATCTGGCAACCTGGCCGTCAGGTACACCTGGCCCTCAAGAGCCCTATGCTTTTCTTTTGGCACGCACCGAGAGGAGAAGACGCGGGAACAGCTGATGGCCGTGCCCACGTCGCAGAGCGCGCGGTAATCTTCATCGCGGGCGCGCGCCGCCTTCACGTGCAGTGCGTACAGTGAGAGGGCTAAGCCAGCGAGGCACAGTGCAAGCCGCACGCGTCCAGGGCTCCTCCAGGTGGTGCCCATGCCGACAGTACAGCCCAGGAACGGAGGGAAGAACCCGCCACGGGGCAGGGCGGGGCCTGCCGTCGCCACGCCCCTCCGACCGGAAGATTGGCCTGCCTCCGCTGGCATTCTCCAATTCAATTGGTTATTCTTAGGCATGACAGCTAGGAATGCTGGGCTCGTAAACAGGATTAAGGAATGTGGGTAGTCATTGATGCGGCAGCTGCCGGGCATGATGGGAATTGTAGTTGGGGAGGCTGCAACGTTAAGGGAAATTTGAGTATGTTGTGTTGTAAAGCTACTATTAACATTAATGGTAACACACACACTGTCGCTATCTTCGGACACACCAGAAGAGGGCATTAGGTCTGGTTATAGATGGTTGTGAGCCACCGTGTGTGGTTGCTGGGAACTGGACTCAGGACCTCTGGAAGTGCAGTCAGTGCTCTTAACTGCTAAACCATCTCCCCAGCCCCGCTTAGCGCATTTTTTATGCCAAGTTCTGTCTATGCATCTGGCATGTCTAGAACCTACTGACCAATGGACTAATGGAATTCAGCGAAAGCAAGGATGCGATTCTGGAAGCATTTGCCCCGAAATTATTTCAGACGTCATTTGTCTGCAATCCGTGCTTCCAGGTCACAGCCAGCCATCCCTCGTTTCTCACTAGTGCCCCTTGTGGGCGGAGGCACCCTCCCTCTCACAATACATTCTTTTATCTAGACCACCTTTCCTGTGATTTCCCAGACCTCTGTACTGTTGTGGCCCGCTCTTGGCAAAACCTGAGCCTGAATCACCCCAACAATCCCTCTTATATTATCTCCCCTTTACAAATATCCCCCCTACTGAGGACCTGTCAGTTCTGTACCGTCTGCCTCTCCATCCTTCCCGTTTGCCTGGAGTTTCTTCACCACTTCCCTCTCCCTCTTGTCCTTAATCTAATCCCTTCATAGCCAAGTTTTGGGAAGATTCTACATTTCCAGTCTTCATTACTTCTCACTTGATACATGATAAACTAGCTGCCCTCGGACCTCTCCTTGACAGCTAGTTAGTTGCAAGTATGACCTGGACGTTAGGTCCAGTGTTTATTCTAGAGTCATACGGTTTGACCTCCAAGTGATATTAGTTACTGCTTTAGGAACTCTTTCTTCCTTGATGGCCGCCCTCTCTCCATGGCCACTCCTCATGTCTGTCTACTTTTACTTCAGGGCGTGTGGTGGGTACTGTAAGTGCTCCTGCTCAGATGGAAGGGCGTCCTGGGTAGCCCAGGAACCACACAGCTGAGGAGAACAGGTATTCCGATGGAAGGGCGTCCTGGGTAGCCCAGGAACCACACAGCTGAGGAGAACAGGTATTCCGATGGAAGGGCGTCCTGAGACACTGGGGCCAGGAACCACACAGCTGAGAGGAAGCCTCCTCAGCAGAAGCATTGCAGCTCCTAGGAGAGGATATCTGTTGGTTTTCTGCGCAAAAGGTCCGTCTGCCTACTCTGCGACACAGGTCACCTGTCTGCCCGCGCACCAGACCAAACAGTTCCACGTGGGACTTTATTTAAGATGGGGAAGGGGTAGAAAAGAAAAGAGCACGGGGGGGGGGGGGGGGGGAGAAACGCTGCCCGGTTATATACGGGTGATGACGTAATTACAGGTAAAGGTGGGCCATGGAATTCTGGGTATGCGGCGGCTGTTGCCTTGGCAACAGACCTATACATTGTCTTAATTGTTGCATGTATGACGTCACAAGCCTCGCAGGTCTCGGTACCCCCAACTGAGCTGAGGAGCGAGGAGCCTCAGCCCCACTCTGTCTCTTTGCTTCCTTCCTTTCTTCTCTTTATTGCTTCTTTTGATGAGAGTCATGAAGTAGAAACTTACGGGTCCTTTGGAGAATCAGTTGTGTTGGACGGTATTTTGCTGTCACAAACACGTGAAGAAACATTTCACTGAAGAAAACACAGGAGAGAAAATGTTCTGCTAAAACAAGCACGTGAAAAAACACATGCTGAAGGTGTTGTGATCGTAAAAAGAGAAAGAGGCTAAGAGAATATGTTCTACTGTGGTGTGAGGGAAGGGCGTGCCCCATCGGGCCCAGGCCGAGGCATCCCTTCCCCCTGAGGGACCAGACACACACCGGCATAGTATAGAATAGGGTTTATTCAGGGCATGGGATGGGAGTTAAGTGGGTAGTGGAGGCAGAGAAAGGGGGAGAGAGGGAGAGTAGAGAAGGAGAGGCCGGCCATGACCTCGTGGAGAGAGGGGAGAGGGAAGAGGGGAGCAGAGCCCAAGAGGAGGGAAGAGACAGGCTGAGAGTGAGAGAATAAGAGAAGCAGGAGAGGCGGCTGGAGAGATGGCTCAGTGGTTAAGGGCACTGACTGCTCTTCGGAAGGTCCTGAGTTCAAATCCCAGCAACCACATGGTGGCTCACAACCATCCATAACAAGATCTGACTCCCTCTTCTGGAGTGTCTGAAGACAGCTACAGTGTACTTAATACAATAAATAAATAAACCAGGCGGTGGTGGTGGTGGTGGTGGTGGTGGTGCACACCTGTAATCCCAGCAGAGGCAGAGGCAGGCAGATTTCTGAGTTCAAGGCCAGCCTTAGCCTGCTCTACAGAGTGAGTTCCAGGACAGCCAGGGCTACACAGAGAAACCCTGTCTCGAAAAAACCAAATCCAAAAAAAAAAAAAAAAAAAAAAAAAACCACACACACACACACACAGAAAACCAAAAAAAACAATAAATAAATCTTTTTTTTTTAAAGAGAGAGAGAGGCAGGAGTGGTAAGAGAGAGAGGAGGGGCTGAGTAGGCCAGGTAACTGTGGGGCGGGGCATACCTGACTATTGCCAGGTAAGTGTGGGGTGGAGCTTAGAATCCTAACAGAGTCTTCGCTAATGACACGCATGTATTGGCCCACCGTACTTTGCCTAGTTGGGCTTTATTTGTTGGGACTCCATAGAGAGAAACACACCAAAACCCTTCTGGGGTGTGCCGGGGCTTCTCCCACTTCCACTGACTCAGGCTGGTTGGCAGAGTGATGTCAGCTGAGAAGATCCACGTGCTGAGGGGAGCCCGGAGGAGGACACGTGATGTTTGGACTTGATGGACAGCGACAGGAATCAGGAGCCTGGCTTGCTTACATAGCTAACGCTCGTTCTGGAGCCTTCGCTGATCTTCCCTTCGTTGGGAGAGGCGCAGCTGAGAACTTTTCCTGTGGTCCCTGGTCCCTCCTGCTGACTGTGTCAATGTGGCAGAGGCCTGGCTGTCTCTGCTAGGTCATGCACCACTGCTGATTTGTGTTTGCTATCCTGACTCTATCGAACTGGACAGCTGGTGCGTCCATGAAATGTTTGTGAGTGGATCGAGCTGCTGCTGCTGACCTGTGAACTGAACTGCTGATTTCCTGACAACACAGATAGGATTTGTTCCAAAGAACCATTTCTAAACAGGTCCACGTCCCCCGTATCCTTTCTTTTCCACTACCTCTGGTGGGTGGTGGCTAGAAGGGAGGTTAAAGCATTTTAAAACTCGCATTAAAAACAGGTCTTGAAAAAATTAAAGTTACAGAGTCACAGCAGGCAGCAAATCTCATAAAAGAGATTTATTGGAGCGTCCAGGGTGTGGAGGGATGAATTCAGGGTTTGTTACTTCCAGCAAAGGACAGCAGCAAATTGGACAGCAAATTGGACAGAGGGCAGAGCTGTTTGTTTGTTTGTTTGTTTGTAGGTGGAGCTTTTTGGGCCAGAGATTTACAGAATAAGGATTGTTGGGATTTTGACTCCTGAGCTTGGGGAGCTCAGGGACTGTTTTTTGTTGTTGTTGTTGGTGGTGGTGGTGGTTTTTGTTGTTTTGTTTTGTTTTGTTTTGTTTTTGTTGGTGCTTTGGTTTTTCGAGACAGGGTTTTGGAGACAGGGTGTAGCCCTGGCTGTCCTGGAACTCACTCTGTAGACCAGGCTGGCCTCGAACTCAGAAATCCACCTGTCTCTGCCTCCCAGAGTGCTAGGATTAAAGGTGTGCATCACCACCGCCTGGTGGGACTGGTTTTTTGTTTGTTTGTTTGGTTGGTTGGTTGGTTGTCTTTTTTTGGTTTTTGTTTTGTTTTGTTTTGTTTTGTTGGTGGGAAACACAGGGATTAGTGGGTTTTCTCTCTCATGGATTGGTGGATCTTTTGCACCTTCTTTTCTCTGTATCTGGTCCATGGATTGGGACAGGAAGACCTGGTCCGCAAGTGGCTTTGGCTGAGGTACCATTGCTGCAGAGCTGCTTGGGAGGCAGGAGAGAGGCTGCTACCTGAGCAACTCTCGTGGTGGTGCCTCAACTGCTACAGGCTGAGGTGAGAAAGGAGGTACTGATGCCTTGACAGCCACTGAGGCAGTGCCTTAGGACCACCAGGGTTGCAGTGGGAACAGGCAACAGGCGCCACGTTGACAGCTCCTTCTGAGAGCTGCTCAGGGTCTACAGATACAACACAGGCTTCCAAAGATGCCTCAAACCTGCGACTGCTATGGGCTGCATGGCAAGTGGGAATTAGTGTTGCATAGAATTAAAGCAGGTAACCTGGCATTTCTTCTTTTTGTGTCTGTCATAAGATTATTATTATTGGGCCCTGAGCGAGTGGAGCCAGAGCAAGCGGGGCTGGAGTGAACTCGGAGGTCCTGAGTTCAATTCCCAGCAACTACATGATGGCTCACAACCATCTGTACACCTACAGTGTACTCATATCAATAAAATAAATAAATCTGCCGGGCAGTGGTGGTGCACGCCTTTAATCCCAGCACTTGGGAGGCAGAGGCAGGCGGATCTCTGAGTTCGAGGCCAGCCTGGTCTACAGAGTGAGTTCCAGGACAGCCAGGGCTACACAGAGAAACCCTGTCTCGGAAAAAAAAAAAAAAAAGAAGAAGAAAAAACAATAAATAAATCTTTAAACAAAAATTTGCTATTGTTTTCAGGATTAGCATGCAGAGTAAGGGCTTTTATCATGGCGGCAGCTCTGCACAGATGGGCTTCCTTCTGTTCATCCCTTCCTGCGTCGTCTCTTCCCTCTCATACCTCTCAGCTAGCTCCTTTCTTCCCCCAGTTAGTTCCCTTTCTGCCTTCCTTTTTTTTTTTAAAGATTGATTTATTTTATGTATGTGAGTACATTGTGGTTCTCCTCAGACACACCAGAGGAGGCCATCAAATCCCATTACAGAAGGTTGTGAGCCACCACGTGGTTGCTGGGATTTGAACTCAGGACCTCTGGAAGAGCAGTCAGTTCTCTGTATTTCCCATCTCTCTTTAAGATCGATCTCTCTCTCTTTCTCTCTCTCTCTCTCTTTCTCTCTCTTTCTCTCTCTTTCTCTCTCTTTCTCTCTCTCTCTCTCTCTCTCTCTCTCTCTCTCTCTCTCTCTCTCTCTCGATGGGCTCTATATAGCTCTGACTGCCCTAAAATTCTCTACATAGACTAGCCTGGCCTCGAACTCACAGGGATCTGCCTGCCTCTGCTTTCGGAGTGCTGAGATTAAAGGCAAATGACACTGTGTCAGCTAAAACCTTTTTCTTCTTTCTTAAGATTTCATTTCCAGTTGTGACCTTCAAAGAAACAGGGAAAATGAATAAATACATATACAGGATAACATAATGGTTGTCTTACTTAGGGTTTCTACTGATGTGAAGAGACACCATGATGACAATTCTTATAAAATAAAGGGCTTGATTAGGGCTGTCTTAGCTTATAGTTTCAGAGGTTTTGTCCATTAGACAGATACGGTGCTGGAGAAGGAGCTAAGAGTTCTACAGGAATCAGCAGGCAGCAGGAAGAGAATTGGTTTGATCTTCTGAGACCTCAAAGCCCACCCCCAGTGACACACCTCTTCCAACAAGGCCACTTTGTTGGAACTACTACTAACTAGACCTCACCTCCTAATAGTGCCACCTCCTCTGGGCCTATGGGAGGGGGGCAGCAGCAGGTAGGGGTGGCAGGGGGTGCAGTTTTATTCAAACCAGCATAATGGTAAACTTGGAAGGTAGATGCAAGAAGATCAAGAATTAATGGTTATCTTCAGCACAGGCTATGGGAGACTCTGCCTCTAAAAATCCACTAACTAAGCCAGAGATTCTGTGGGTCCAATTACAAAGCAAAGACCACAGGAAAGAGCCACAGGGAGGTGACCCCAGAAGACACAGAGGGAATCCTGAGCTGATAACGAATGTTGTTGGGTTTGAAAAGCAGTGAAGGACAAAGAAACTGAAACAGAACTTCCTTAGAGTTTCTAGAAAGGTCTCTCCATGCAGCCCTGGACGACATAGAACTTTTCACAATACTCTCCTTCAGCTTCCTGAGTGCTGGGGTGACAAGACATGTGTCATCACCCCTGGCCAGAATTAACTAATCAAACGATTAATAATATGCTTTGGGGAGCCGTGGAGGCTTGAGTGTGTAAGGACTGGATGAAGTCCTGAGTGGATGTGTACTGTTGCCATGGCCACAGCCACCTTGGAACCAGGACCTCAGACCTATGGGAATTTGGCAAAGCTCCTTCAGGCTCTGAGGGTTGACAGAGTCTTCCTCTGGTCTAAGTAGAAGTGTAGATGGTATGTGCAAATATGAGTGTTTGGGAACAATTGACCAAAGTGGTAAAGAGTAGTGATTGCAGCTTCCTCCTCCCAGATGTTTAAAGCCTGGAGTTGCTCACCCGTAGATGCCTCCTAGTGACCCTAGCTAACTCCTTTCCCTCTGCATACATAACCAACTCCCTCAGGTCCTGGGTATTTGCATAGTAGGTGCACCCCATCAGAGCAGGCACAGTAGGTGTGTCTGTGTGTCTCTTCTCTCTTCGTTCCCTCACTGCCCCAGTCAGGATTCTGGGAGCAAGGCATGCTCTGGAGTCAGTAGCTGGGATTATGCAGACCAGCATCGGCTTCTGAAGGCCCAGCTTTCATCCCTCCAGGTTCCTAGTACTGCGATCAAAGACCTGAGTGGCCATAGTCCGCAGGCTATTGACATTTTTATTTTAGTCTAGTGACACCTATATCAGACTATGAACTAAAAGAATTAGAAAAATTTAACCAGGTGAACTGCTCAGCAGATTAAGGCACCTGATGCACACACCCTGGCCCGAGTTTAATTCCCAGAAACCATGTGAACGGGGTGAGGTGCCAGAATAAACCTTAAATTCTGCCAGACCCTGACCAATGAGTAGTCCATTCCTGAGGCTTGCTGAAGAAGTCCCCTGGCCCCGGTGTTGAAACTCCAGCCCCTCCCCCCTTACTGCTATTGACTAATTCAGTCACCCACTATCACCTGCATCCTGATAACTGGGGCAAGGTAGTTTCTAAAGATAAAATGCCTTTGTGTGGGCAAACAACTCCAGGAAGCAGAGACTCAGACTTTGCACCGAGCCCCCTGAAGCTACATTAATTTCCTTTCTCAAGCCTCTTCCCTGCCTCCTTAAGTCGCCCCGCCCCCAGCCCTCTCCTTCTGCAGGCCTCCTTTCCATGGGAAAGTGTCTGTCTTCTGATGTTTGAAATAAAGGGCTCTGTAAAGAGCAAACTCTGGGCTCTTTCTACCTTCTGTCTCTCTACTCTGTACCCCAAAATATAACAGGTGGAATCAAAGAACCCTCTTCACATGCATGTGCATGCTTGTACACACACACCTACCTCTTTTAAAAGAAAAAGAAGGGGCTGGAGAGATGGCTCAGAGGTTAAGAGCACTGACTGCTCTTCTGGAGGTCCTGAGTTCAAATCCCAGCAACCACATGGTGGCTCATAACCATCCACAATGAGATTGGATGTCCTATTCTGGTGTGTCTGAAGACATTACATTAAAAACTCACATGTAATAAATAAATAATCTTTTAAAAGAAAAAGAAAATTAATTTATGATGTTGCCAGACCTGTGGTGATTAGTATAGTGGTGAGTGGAAATGAATGCAGACAGATAGTGTTTAGCTGAGCTGTTGCTCAGCTCCTGGTATCTACCATGGGTTTCTACTCAAAGAGCGGTCTCAGTGGGAGAGAGACAGAGCCACAGCTGAGCATAACGGTGTATGCTTGTAATCCCAGCAGCTGGGAAGCACAGCCAAATGATCACTGAGAACCTGAGTCAGCCTGGTCCAGGGGGTTTCAGACTAGCTAGACACTGAGAACCTGTCTCAAAAACCCAACAACTAAAAGATGGAGGTCACAGTTTCTGGATACTTCAGCCTCCTATGTCACACCACTTTTTCTGTCTTATCCCATTGGGTCAGTCCTGTCCTATTCAACGTGGGAAGAGATTACACAGCGGCTAGGACTCAGGACCTATGGTACCCAGCAAATCATCACAGAACAGCAATAGCAATTAAACAATAGTTAAAACACTAAGACAGAGCCAGGCATGGTGGCACACTCCTGTAATCCCAGCACTTGGGAGGCAGAGGCAGGTGGATTTCTGAGTTCGAGGCCAGCCTGGTCTACAGAGAGAGTTCCAGGACAGCCAGGACTACACAGAGAAACCCTGTCTCAAACAAACAAACAAAACAACAACAACAACAAAAAACCCCACTAAGACAACATCACCTGGTCAGGGCGGTGGTGGAATAAGCCTTTTTTTTTTTTTTTTTTTTTGGATTTGGTTTTTTCGAGACAGGGTTTCTCTGTATAGCCCTGGATGTCCTGGAACTCACTCTGTAGACCAGACTGGCCTTGAACTCAGAAATCTGCCTGCCTCTGCCTCCCAGAGTGCTGGGATTACAGGCATGCGCCACCACTGCCCAGCTTGGCATAAGCCTTTAAATCTGGCCACACTGGAGGCAGAGGTGAATCTCTGAGTTTGAGGCCAGCCTAGTCTATAGATTGAGTTCTGGGACATCCAGGGCTACACTGAGAAATCCTGTTTTCAAAACCAAAACCAAAACTAAAACTAAACCAAACCAAACCGAACCAAAATCAAAACCAAAACAAAATAGAAAAGAAAGAAAAAGACTGGTTGGTGGTACACATCTGTAATTCCAGTGCTTAGAGGACTGAGGAAGGAGGATTGTAAGACTGGAGCCAGCCTGAGTTACAAAGTAGCTCACTTTGAAGCTGAGTTACAAAGATTATACTATATATACATCTATAATAGAGTTTTAAAACATTTATTGTGCACGTACATGATATGGGCGCAAATTTATACTTCTTCATGCTATGGTACACATGAAGGCCACAGATCAATTCGCAGGAGTCTGTTCCTTCCTTTCACCATGTGGGTTCTTGGGGATCAGATGAGCACCTTTGCGCCCAATGAACCACCTCCCTGCACTCGGGGGGAGGGGGGGGTGCGCGCACACGCGCACGCGCATGTACATGTGTGTGTGTGGTGTGTGTGTGTGTGTGTGTGTGGGTGAGAGAGAGACAGAGACAGAGACACAGAGAGACACCCAAAGAGAAGGACCTGGATTATTAGATTAGGGGTATGTAATACAAAATGCAACACATGCTTTTTGTTTTGCTCTTACATTATGTGTATGGGTGTTTGTTTGCATACATGTCTGTGTACTGTATATATACAGTGTCCTCAACAGCCAAAAGCCGGTGGTGGATGCCCTGGAAAGCCCCCTCCCCAGCCCTGGCAAACAGATCCTTAAATGCTGTATTCTTTTTGTTTGTTTGTTTTGTTTTTCTTTTTGGTTTTTTGAGACAGGGTTTCTCTGTGTAGCCCTGGCTGTCCTAGAACTCACTCTGTAGACCAGGCTGGCCTCAAACTCAGAAATCTGCCTGCCTCTGTCTCCCAAGTGCTGGGATTAAAGCCGTGAGCCACCACTGCCTGGCTGGCAAACAGATCCTTAAATGCTGTGTTCTTGTCCTGTTAAAAATAGGGAATGCACAACTAATATGATAAAGTTAGGGGCTGGAGGTGGAGCTCAGGGTAGAACTCTTGCCTGGTATGGGGTCCTGGGTTTGCTTCCCTGTTCTTCTCAAATGATGCACACACACACACACACACACACACACACACACACACACACGTCCTATCTATCTCCCTCAAGTATAATCTCCACAGAGTATGTGACTGGTAGAATGGTACAGACAAGAAATGGGTGAGAATGGTATAGACAAGAAAAAAAGAAAAAAAGCAGGTGGGTGGATGAGACTGCAGTCTTTTTTGCTTGTTTGTTTTGCTTCTTTTGTTTTGTTTTTTGAGACAGGGTTTCTCAGTGTAGCCCTGGCTGTCTTGGAACTCACTCTGTAGACCAGGCTGGCCTCGAACCCAGAAATCTGCCTGCCTCTGCCTTCCAAGTGCTGGGATTACAAGCATGCGCCACCACGCCTGGCTGAGACTGCAGTCTTAACTAGGATGGACAGTGCGGGCCTCACCCAGAAGTTGTGGAAAAATATTATGTGGCTATCTAGGGTAAAGGTATAAGCGAGAACAGCCAGTGAGAGAATCTGCGTGGAACGACCCCAGTGTTTTCCGTGAACCACCGACAAGCTACCAATGCCTGGAAGAGAATAGGCACTGCATTCATGTGGGGGCAAAGGGAGGGAGACAAATCATTCCGTGGCCCAGTTCTTACATCTGTTATAGGAAGATGGTGACAGTACCCACCTTAAAGAATAGTTACAGAAATTAAAAGAAAATAATAATCAATACATATAATAAAGCACCGGGAAGAGTGCCTAACCTCCGCTAAGCTACCTATGCGCCAGCAGCTTTGTGCGCATGCGTGCCCCACCTAGGGAGCCGGCAGCTGCAGGGCAATTCAGACGCTAGACTAGAGCCAGGTTAAATGGGGTGAAGTGGCTGCCAGCCACCTCCGCCTACCGGCCAATGCGGTCCTCACCGCCTGGGGTTGCTCCTGTCCATGCCGCAGCCACGTGAGAGGCAAGTCCAACAGGAACTCAGAGTCCTGTGCTTGCTGGGAAGGCTGTCTCCTCCTCTGTCCCATTTTTCACGTGCAAAAGTTATGCCTGCTAGCCAAACCTGAAAGGCCTTCTGGCTTTACCCCTTTACCCGAGGCTGTGGCTAGGAAGTTGTTAAAAAAAGAAAGAAAGAAAGAAAGAAAGAAAGAAAGAAAGAAAGAAAGAAAGAAAGAAAGAAAGCAAGCAAGCAGGCGTGTGTGTGTGTGTGGGGGGGGTAAGGGTAAGGATCTGATTTGGGGAGGAATCAAACAGGAGATGGAGAGAATCTGGAAGTCTGGGAAGGTGTCTGACCTTCCTCAGGCAGGTCAGCTACATGAGGAATTTTACCCCAAAGACAGGACATTTTCAAAGGAAACCCCTGCTTTATTTAACACTTTATTTTTAAATATTAAGAAATCATTAAATGGGATTTGGTGAGATGGCTCAGTAGTTAAGAGCAGTGAGTGCTCTTCCGAAGGTCCTGAGTTCAAATCCCAGCAACCACATGGTGGCTCACAACCATCTGTAATGGGATCTGACACCCTCTTCTGGTGTGTCTGAAGACAGCCTTAGGGTATTTGCATATAATAAATAAATCTTTTGGCCAGAACAAGTGGGGCCAGAGCAAGCAGAGGTCCTGAGTTCAATTCCCAGCAACCACCTGATGGCTCACAACTATCTGTACTCATATACATTAAATAAATAAATAAATCTTCAAAAAAAAAAGAAGAAGAAGAAAATAAATTACTACATAGACTCTGAAAAATCTCCTCTGGTCATTTTCCTGCTTAATTATCACCTCTGTTCCTTGGCCGTCTGGTCCATCGTCCCAGTCACTATAGCCACAGTGTCTAAGGTGAAGAGGATAATTAAAACCTATAGTGAATTCACTTGTGGTGGCACTTGCCAGTAAAGTGAGACTGAAGCAGGAGGGACCAGATTGCTAGGCTGAGGCAGGAGAGTTCTAGGGCCAGTCTTGTCTACAATAGTGAAACACACTTATTTGAGATTGGTCTCAAAGCACCAATCAAAGCCAAACCCAAACCAAAATGGTGGTTCCTAACTCCACAGCACAAATAACAGACTACATTCATGAGCCGATGGCCAGTTCATGAATCTCTCCTCCCTCTCTCCCTCCCTCCCTCTTGTATTCCATATGCGCTGGCCACCCCCCACCCCCACCCCACCCGCAGATCATCCAGGCAGGCTCTGCTCCTCCTGCACCTGGTGCTCTCACAGCCTTCTGTGAGGGCCCCTAGCACAGCTATCAGATCCAAACTGTCTTCTTCAGAGTAGATGCCTATTTCTTTGAAACACCCTATCTCTCCTGGGGCACAGAAAGTCACTTAGTCATATTAACTTGTAGACAGGTAGAAATAGTAATAATGTTCCTGCCAATTCCACAGCCAGCACTGTTCTAGGCAGTTTGAGTAGATAACTTGGTATAATCTACAGAGTTTGAAGATTAGTACATCCTCATTTCGCCAATACTACAATACTGACAAATTGACTGACTTTCCTCGGGTGTTGAGGGAGCTGAACCAGGCTGACGGTGAATGCGCTAGGAGCTTGGAAGATGAGACCTTAAGAAGCAGGCAGGGTCTATTTTGTACATATTTAAGGATTTTTGGTGCTCTCTAGCATTTTGCTACAGGGAGTTTATTTTATACAGTGGAAGACAGAGTCGATGGTAGGCTACTGGTAACTTCCGAACCAACGCAGGGAATCACACTACTCATCTGAAGGGGCTTTAAGGAAGGATAGGACAGGAAGGCAGGCGTCTTCTTGTGGTCAAACTACAACTCCCAGGAGGCACTGGGCACACACAGCCCGCGCGATGTTACAGCTGGGGAGGGCGAAGGCGGGCTCGGATCTCCGGGCGGGTCGACTGCTCCCGCGGTTCCGCTCGGACCCGGGCCCAGCGTCTGGCCCCGCGGTAAGTGGAATAACTCGCAGTAACTCACACAGACCCCCCTTCGGCGGACGCTCGGCAGCATAGGTCCACAGCGTCTACCTCTGACGGCAGTGCGCATGGGCCGGGGCTGGCATCTACCATATGGGGGGGACCCTGGCCAGACTAAGTGACCCAGCAAAGGGGGGAGCTGCAGTGGGGAACTCTGGGACCGCAGTTTTGCTGCATGAATCCTGTTTTCCTGTGCACTATTCTGGTTGCAGGGACGCAGACCAGTCTTCAAAGGCTCAGGTCCCCTAACGCCGAGTAGGGGTCAGATCCAGCTCCTGAATGGGGGTGTCCAGAACCTGAGGAAGCTGGGGAGAGGTTTTATGGGTAGAATGAACTGGAGATTACTCCACCCGCTTCCCCGAGTGTGCACACAAGCCTTTAGGTTGTTCTACATAGAAGAATACCTGGAATGTGTTGTCCAACGTCAGCCTGATTGTATCTCGGGAGATGGTTGTAAGGGCTGGACAAGATTGTCCAGATCTCCTGGTGTGCACTTGGAGAAATAGTGCAAACCATCTGGATTCGGATCCTTACAACCTCTTTTCACCACTCCAATAGATGGAAGCTGCTATGCCGGCGCTGAGCTTGTCAGCATCCTGGAGGGAACCACATCCCTGAAACCCGGAGAACACCCTGTCCACTCTCTTTCTCTTTACTTCCACTTTGGGGGGTCACCGTTGCCTGTCGGGTCCTTAGTCCTATAGTGCCACCCTAGTTCAACAAAGAAGCAGGACAATGATACTGACTTCAGTGCTGGGCGGCGGCCCTCGGAGCGGGTCTTCACTTTGGCCCCTCTTGGGGTCCTCACTGTCACTCCGGGCTCGCTCAACATCAGCCACCGATACACACCATGTAGAGCTGGCCAGGGAACGCTCCAAGACTGTCACCTCCTTTTATAACCAGTCAGCCATTGATGTGGCAGCAGAGAAGGTATAGTTTGGGTGACTCACAGAAGTCGATTTGGAATAAGTCTTAGGGGAGAGGGCTGAGCTAATGTGGGGTGGCTGGGTCTTGGGGGTCTGGTGCTGAAAGTGCATCTTCCCTTTTAGCCCTCAGTCCGCCTCACTCCCACCATGATGCTCTATTCTGGTCGCTCACAGGATGGCAGCCACCTTCTGGTAAGGCTCTCTCTTTCCTTCTCTGTTCCAGGGATTCTAGCCAGCTGCTGGATTCTGGCCCCTTCCCTCTCTTTCTTACAGAAAAGTGGCCGCTACTTGCAGCAGGAGTTACCAGTGAGGATTGCTCACCGCATCAAGGGCTTCCGTAGCCTGCCTTTCATCATTGGTTGCAACCCCACCATATTGCATGTGGTAAGGCGGAGGGGACCTTCAGTCAATGTGCACACTGCCCACCAGGGAGATGGGGGAGGGAGTGAGGGCCTGCTGAATGGAACTAAGCCTCAGAACACGAGAGGCCAAGACCACATATTCATGAGAGCTGGAAGGGTCTACTGGACCTTACTAATTGAGTTGGGTAGTGATCCCTGTGGGTATTGTTTTCTACTCAAGTGTCTGTGGCAGCCCTGTGAATTCCCATACTTACTCCATACAGCACGAGCTATACATCCGGGCCTTCCAGAAGCTGACTGACTTCCCTCCGGTGAGGCTGGGCTGAGTAGGGTAAGGGGCCAAGGTCAGGATTGGACTACATGTGCTCATAACGCTGTGACCTGCAGATCAAGGACCAGGCAGATGAGGCCCAGTACTGCCAGCTGGTGCGCCAGCTGCTAGATGACCACAAGGATGTGGTGACCCTGCTAGCGGAGGGTCTCCGTGAGAGCCGGAAACACATCCAGGTCAGAGGCAACAGAAGGAGCCAGCCTGGCGAAGGAAGAGGGTTGGGAAGGGGACAGGTTTCTGAGACTCATTTTTCATAGGATGAGAAATTGGTCCGGTACTTCTTGGATAAAACCCTGACGTCAAGACTTGGGATCCGTATGCTGGCCACTCACCACCTGGCACTGCATGAAGACAAGGTGGAGCCGAGACCCGAGACCGAGCTGAGAATGTTATATGGGGAGAGGCCCCTGAGCCATGGGCCCCCTGGGGCTGGGCACGGGCTTTGGGACTGCTCTGGCATTCCAGAAATTGTGGGATTTGGCAGCTGAAGCTGGGTGGAAGTGTTGCGAGTTCTGACCTTCTCTTTCCTGCCAGCCTGATTTTGTTGGCATCATCTGCACTCGTCTGTCGCCCAAGAAGATTATTGAGAAGTGGGTGGATTTTGCCAGGTGAGACCGGAAGGGCGGGGGCGGGTGGCTCGGGCAGGGAAGGCCTCTGTCTGAGTCCTTCCTTGCATGGTCTGAGACAAAGTTTCTTCTCTGTTTTGATTTTCTTTTAAAATTAAGTTATTTCTATGTGTGTGTGGTATTTTGCCTATATGTGTGTCTGTGCACCGTGTGTGTGTGTGTGTGTGTGTGTGTGTGTGTGTGTGTGTGCAGAGGCACAGAGGAAGTAAGAGGGTGTCGACAGGCACCACGTGGGTGCTGGGAACCAAACCCAGGTCTGCCACAAGGGCCAGTGCTCTACACCGCTGAGCCATCTCTCCAGTCCCCACTGTTTTTTTAAAGATTTATTTATTATATGTAAGTACGCTGTAGCTGTCCTTCAACACTCCAGAAGAGGGCGTCAGATCTCATTACGGATGGTTGTGAGCCACCATGTGGTTGCTGGGATTTGAACTCAGTACCTTAGGAAGATCAGTCAATGCTCTTAACCGCTGAGCCATCTCTCCAGCACCTAGCCTCCACTATTGACATCTTAACTAGCGGAGGGCTCTTTTGTATTTTAGGCTGTTTAGTATAACCCTTGGCTTCGATTCATTTTGACACCAGAGATGCCCTTCAATGTAAATAGCAGAAGCAGATCCATGTATAGCCTGGTGCCCCCTGGGAGGAAGACCCACCTCAAGTTGAGCAATGTAACTCTAGGGACACCCACTGAACCCTTCTCTCCACAGACGCCTGTGTGAGCACAAGTATGGCAATGCCCCTCGAGTCCGCATCAACGGGCACGTAGCTGCCCGCTTTCCCTTCATTCCCATGCCGCTGGACTATATCCTGCCTGAGCTGCTCAAGAACGCCATGAGGTGGGCGGGCTGGTTGTGCTGGGGGTTGGGGGCACTGACTGGGGCCCCACCACCTATTGGTCTTTCTCTCTTGAATAGAGCCACAATGGAGAGTCACCTAGACACTCCCTACAATGTTCCCGACGTGGTCATCACCATCGCCAATAATGATATTGATCTCATCATCAGGTGTGCTCAAGTAGAACTGGGCTAGGCTGGCGGAAGATTCTGGGCACTATTTCTAACTTGCTGTGGGACCTCAAACCAGAACCTACCCTGATCTGGGATGTGGACCTGGTCAGAGAAGATATTTGATCCTAAGATTGCCAGGAGTTGCACATTATGGATTTGGGGCCAGCTGAGGGACCTGCAGTTGGGAGATGGTGTTTGCTGAGAGTAAAAAATCTCAAATTGTATGGGAAGTAGAGGCGGTGTGTGGCCCAGGCAGAGGTGAGCGTAGAAGATGATAAAGCCACATTCAACCTTCAGAGAGAACAGGAATAGACTCAGCACTGTCTGCCTAGCGGGCTAGTGAGACCTATTAGACCTGACCAAGTCCGTGTTCTCAACATCCTGTCAGGATCTCAGACCGGGGTGGAGGAATCGCTCATAAAGACCTGGATCGGGTCATGGACTACCACTTCACCACAGCTGAGGCCAGCACCCAGGACCCCCGAATCAGCCCCCTCTTCGGCCACCTGGATATGCACAGTGGTGGCCAGTCAGGACCTATGCATGGGTAAGGCCTCACCTGCCCAATATGGGGGGAAGGGGTAGACCAGGACACTCAGGCCTCTGACACCCCTATCCTGTCCACCGCTCCCAGCTTTGGCTTCGGGTTGCCCACGTCCAGGGCCTATGCGGAGTATCTCGGTGGCTCCCTGCAGCTGCAGTCCCTGCAGGGCATTGGCACAGATGTCTACCTACGGCTCCGCCACATTGATGGCCGGGAGGAAAGCTTCAGAATCTGATGGTGGATTTTGGCCGGCTGGCCTGCCACACTCCTCGTAGGACCTGGCAGGGGCTGCTATGCTCCGCACACTGCTGCTTCCTGTACCTTAGGCCTCAAACGGGGGACTTAGCTGGAGCTGGGCACCACTCCTCCTCAGCAAGGCTCGCTGCTTTCTACCTCCCGGTCCCGGAGGGGAGGAAGCAGGAGCCTCTGAGGCCTCTAACACCAGCTCTGCTGTGCTTACTCTTGAGGAGTCCTTATCTGACCTGCTGTTTATTAAAGTTTGCATTCTGAATGCCCTCTTGGGCCCTGAATGTTGGGAGGGCAGGCGAGCTTTTGTTTCTGCCCCCTTTGGGTTCCCCAGGCCTTGGGAGTTAACCTGGTCACGCCCAATCTCTGGCTGTCCTGGCACTGTGGCAGAAGTGACTCCAAGGTTCTTGCCTATTTGACTTGGCAAGAGTGGGAGTGACTTTGGCAACTTCTGCTCACTGAACAAATTTTTCTGGGCTCCAGACGATATTAGAGGCCCCAAAAGACTTAGCTTCAGGCCCAGTTCTTCCCTTCCTGGCAGTCATGGGTTTTAGAGGTAAAGGTCATTAGACTGGGCAGTGTTTAAGCCACCTGATTCCTGAGCTTGGATGAGGATAAAAATACTGCCTGTCCACTGTGGCTGCAAAAAGAAATGCATGAGGTTATGCAGAAGCCTGAGTACCTCAGACAGATAATGGAGAAGTTTTCTTAGGGAGGACCAGGGACTTGGGCAGAAAGCACATGAACTGAATGAGGTGGAACAGAATTTGAGATGAAGTTTGAACTGGGAGTAACCCTCCCCGCTGTGAAGGGCCTTCAGGCTTGCTTGGTGGGACTGGATGGAAGAATCAGATCCTTGTGTTTGCTTTTTATTTTATTTATTTTTTATTTATGTATTCTTTGAGTTGGGGGTCTTGTGTAGCCCAGGCTAGCTTCATACCATCAGTCAAGGATGACCTTGAAATTCTGATCATCATGTCCAGTGCCAAACCGGTTTTATGCTGTGCTAAGGCTAGAACCCAGAGCTCGTAGCGTGCTACACAAGCACTCTTCAAGTGAGCTTCATCCTGGCCTCTTCTTGAGACGATTTCTCTGTATAGCCTTAGCTGGCTTGAAACTTGACTTCTAGACCAGGCTTGCCTTGAACTTGCCGTTCTCCCACTGCCTCTGCCTCCTAAGTGCTGAGATAGACCGACCTATCTCTTGATTTCATGTCTGATTCCTGTCACTTCCCTTCTTGAGGCAGGTGTGGGTCAATACCAACTCCTTCTCCTGGATAGAACTGTGGGATTGAGGGAAACAGGAAATTGTATCTGGGGGGCTGAATGGAAGGCCGTGGGAAACTACAATGTCTGAAGACACTGAAAATCCTCCTGTGAGCCAGAGAGTGGGGAGCAGCCAGGGCGCAGTGCTTGCAGCATGGGCTTGTTCCTGAGGCAGGGCTCTGTGGATGGGTTTAAGACAGGGAAGGATGGTTCAGGCTGCTATCTAGAAGCTGATCCTATGAAGGGTTTGTGTCTGAATAATTTATTAAAGTGGGCCTGGGATTTGGGGTACTATAATACCTTCAGTTTGTGTGTGTGTGTCTGTGTGTGTGTGTATGTACATGTACTTCCAGAAGGGAGTAGGAGAAACAGAAAAGGAAAGGGGAGAGGTTAAGGAGATGACTGTAATGACAGTCCAGAGCTAATGATACATCATCCCTCAGGACCACGTAAGACAGTGAATGACGCTCCATGGTAACCAGTTCCCTCCCTGACAATCCCCTTTTCAGGACGTGGGGATGGGAGAGTATTCACGTTCCCACACCGAACTTTAGCCTTTCCAGGTAGAATCAAATGCAGTACACACTTGTGGTCCTAGTACTAGGGTGCTTACACAGGAGTATCATGAATTCAAGGCCGACCTGAGCTGCTTCGCAGAACTCTGTCTCAACAGGCAGTTGTCAAGAAAGAGCCTCATGTTCTAGTCATTGAAAGCACATACAGGTGAACCACACAGAGAAACAACACAGGTACAGCATCAGAAAGCAACGAAAAGGATCCAGGCCCAGTGCGATGGGTGGCTCAGCAAGTAAAAGCCCTTGCCACTCACTCCGTTGTGCCCTTAGAGTTCATCACAGGAGAGAACCAGCCCTGCCAAGTCCTCTGGCCTGCAGTTGGATTTCCGTGTTAATCATGGCTGACACTGGCACGGGCGCAGTGTGGTGTGTACTTGCTATGCCTAGGCTCATCCTTACCTGGGAAGGACGTGATCTGTAACTGAAGGTGTCAGGTGACGTAGGAGAAGCCTGGGCAAAAGCAGGAACAATCCTAAAAAGGGTTAGAAAGGGAGGTGTCCTTCGGTTGTATCTTCTCATTCTTAGGATGCCAGACACCTGGTAATAGCCTGCTCTGACCTTCTTTACTGCCCAAAGGCAAAGAAACCAGTTTTTCTCTCTTTTTATTTCTGTTTGCGTGTCTACCTGTGGGGTTGTGCTCCTTGCTGCAGGTGCCTGTGGAGTCCAGAGGGGTTTAGGATCCCCCTGGAGCTGGAATTACAGGCTTGATGTGGAAGCAGAACGGAGATCCTCTACAAGAGCATTGCATGCTGAGCTGTCTCTCCAGCTCCCCCCACCCCCAATGCCACACACCAAAGGATTTAGAGAATGTCTAAATGAGATGTTTACCCAGTTCCTACTCAGACTCCTCACACTATGTTATGTGCCATTGTAAAAGTTACCAGTACATGCTGGGTATGCAAACCATGTGGCAGGAGCCAATCAGTCGAAAGGATAGGGGGTGAGAAGAGGAACTTGATCCCAGTAAGCTAATGAGGAACTGGCTGGCAGGTGTTATCATTCCTAAGAAAGCTGTTTTGCTGGGAAGTTAATTTAATGGCAGCTTGTATAATAAGGTGATCAGAGATTGGCGGCCATTGCTTAGGTGCACACTGATTCCTAATCACTACCATTTCTCATTTCTGCAAAGCTCAAGCACAGAGTTCTCACAGTAAAAATGTCTATTCTTCTCATCAATTAGTTTGCCTGTGATGCAGTTCCTAAAGTATTATGCACTGGGCAGGCTATTAACGGTGTTAGGTGCCCCAACACAGTAATGAAGGAAAATACATCTTACCCGATCATTGGTGGCGGGTGTAGAAAGATGAAGTTAAACAGCAAATTAGGCATGTGTCCCCCCTAGTTTACCTTGAATGTTGTTATATAGCGTATATAAATCTATGACTTAACCATATGTATATATGGTTTAACCTTTACTGAACCTCAGACTTGGTCACTAAGGATTCTCCAGGCACTGCCAAGATATCTCTCCATTGTATTCTTGCACAGTCCCTCCCTGCACAGGCTGGAGATGCTCAGTGGTAGTGTTTGCCTAGCGTCAATGAGGCTTCTGGTACAATCCCTAGCAGTGCATGAGTCTGGTGTGGTGACACCCTAACCTCAACAAGTGGAAGGTGGAGGCTGGACTACTACTCAAGGTTCTCCCTGGCCACACTCGGGTTTGAGTTCTGCAGGGGCTACATACAATTAGGAGAAAAAAGAAAAGTTTACTTTGAAGCTAGTTTATTTGTCACACTTGTTCTTTCCCTGTCTTCACTGGATTTTGCCCCCACCCTGATTGAGAGCCGCAAACATAGGGTGGGTAGCATATACAAATCCCAGGGTTTTGGCCCCAAGCATCCCATAAAACTTGGTACGATGATTGAGTACAATTGCAAACCCTAGAAAACTGCCACAGATTCAATGAGTTTCAGGCTAGCCACTGAGGAGAGCCTTTCTCAAAAAACAGGAAAGGGAGTGCATGGTGGTGCTTGCCTTTAATCCCAGTATTCGAGAGCCCAAGGCAGGAGGAGCTAGGTCAGCATGCATGCAGACAGCCTGGACTGGTCAAGACAACACCACAAAAATAAGGCTGAGGCGGGGTGTGGCGATCTTTAAATACCAGGACTCACCCGGGTGTGGTGGCACACACCTTAAATCCCAGCACTTGGGAGACAGAGGCAAGCAGATTTCTGAGTTCGAGGCCAGCCTGGTCTACAGAGTGAGTTCCAGGACAGCCAGGGCTATACAGAGAAACCCTGTCTCGAAAAAACAAAACAAAACAAAAAAAAAGGCAGAGGCAGGCGGATCTCGAGGCCAGTATGGCCTACATAGTGAGTTGCAAGTCGGTTAGAACTATATAATTAGACCTTGTCTCAAAAAAAAAAAAAAAAGAAAGAAAGGAAGGAAGGAAGGAAGGAAGGAAAGGAAAAAGAAATCAGACAGCTCAAGTGCGTACCACAAAACAAAACCTTGCCACGTCACAGCTTCCCCACCTCCAACACTCAGGCTATGCCCGCCCCCCATTGATCCGGAAATAAAAGCGTCTCTCTGGCCCTTCTCCGGGGTCACTTCCGGCACTGCAATGGCGGCACAGGGAGCAACAGCCGCAGTTGCTGCAACAACTTCAGGAACTGTAGGGGAGGGCGAGCCCGGTCCGGGGGAAAATGCAGCAGTCGAGGGTCCTCCCCGGTCCCCGGGGCGGGTCTCTCCGCCGACTCCGGCGCGTGGCGAACCCGAAGTCACGGTGGAGATCGGAGAAACGTACCTGTGCCGGCGGCCCGACAGCACCTGGCGTGAGGGCGGGGTCCGGCCTAGAGGCGGGGTCTGGGGATGGGGCAGGGCCTAGGAATAGGCGCTCCTTGGGGCGGGGTTTGGGGGTTGGGAGCTTGGGACAAGGGTGGTGGCTCAGGTAAGAACGCGGGATTTCGGAGCTGTGGAACCTCCTTTGTAATGGAAGGCTGGAGTCGGGGCTTTATGCTTGTCTCCTGTAAAGCCCCCAGTAAGGTGAATGCAGTGTTAGCGTATGGACATTCATTCTTGTCCGATTTCAGGCTCCATCTTTTTTTGCTAAATCTGTTCCTTCATTGGTGTTTTGTTGTCTGGCTTTACATTTCTCTTGTCCCCCTCATCGCGAGCAAAGAGGACATCCCAGTTGATGAAAACACACTTCCCTTTTCCTTATGTTCCTTTTCTTTCCCTCTTCAAAATAAACCTTAAGCTGCTAGCTTCAAAATAAACTCCAAGCTGAGATGGCTCAGGTTAAGGTATTTGTCACCAAGTCTGGTGATTTGAGTTTTATCCCCGGGACCCACATGGGTAGAAGGAGACAATGATTCTTACTGGTTGTCCTCGTGTCCCCTACCCCCAATAAGATAAATACATGTAATTTAAAAGATGGGATAAATGTCGGTCATGGTGGTGTACACCTTTAATCCTGGCCCTGGGAAGCCTGTGAGTTCGAGGCCAGCCTGGTCTGCAGAGTGAGTTCCAGAAGAACCAGGAGTACATAGAGAGACCTTGTCTCAAAAAGAAAATAAGAGCCGGGCGGCGGTGGCGCACGCCTGTAATCCCAGCACTCTGGGAGGCAGAGGCAGGCAGATTTCAGAGTTTGAGGCCAGCCTGGTCTACAGAGTGAGTTTCAGGACAGCCAGGGTTACACAGAGAAACCCTGTGTCGAAAAACCAAAAGAAAAAGAAAGAAAGAAAGAAAGAAAGAAAGAAAGAAAGAAAGAAAGAAGGAAAGAAAATTAAACTCCTTAAACTTTCATTCATGTCTAAGACCTTTCTAGTTTCTAGGCACTTCTAGCAAGGGCTTCTGCCAGATCAGGCTTCGCTCTGCCCTCCACAGACTATGCATTTATGTGCCTTCTGTCACCTGCCCTTGCTTTTGGTCACCTTTGTCATGGTTTCCTGGCTAGCTCTTACTCTTTATCTCCTGTGGTGATCTCGTTCTTGACCCCTTCAGGCAAAGTTAATTGCTTGCATGTTCTGGCACATTTTCTTCTTCAGACCTCAGCCATACTGTTCAAATTATCCGCCTTTCTCTGTCAATGGGAAAATGCTAGAGAGATTCTTTGTGTCTTCCTTCTGTGTCTAGCAGTCCATAGCAGAGTGCCAGACAAGCTCTGGTTCTGACAGCTCTGCTATGCATCTGCCCCTGTGCGGAAAAACTTAAAGCCACTCTTACCATTTTAGGTAGGTACTATTCTTACTTTCCAGATGAAGGAACTAAGGATCAGGAAGTCGAATAATGGGGTTACAGTCATTTAGGAAATTTGAAGGAAGAATCGTATAGAAGTTTAAACTGTCTTAAATCCCCAGCCGGCTCTCATGGCCCCCAAATGAGTGAATGACTACAGTGAGCTGACTTTGATGGTAGACTTAAACACGCCTAAATACCAGGCTTTCTCAGTTTTCAAATCTCTGGTCCTCTGGAAACACTAACCTGGCTTACTTTACAGGGTAACTGGCAGGTGTGGACAGATGGATCTGGAAATTACCCCTCAGATCCACCCCCCCCCCTTTTTTTTTCTTGACAGATTCAGCAGAAGTGATCCAGTCTCGAGTCAATGACCAGGAAGGCCGTGAAGAATTCTATGTTCACTATGTGGGCTGTGAGTGCTTGGGGCGTGGGGCCTGGGTGGAAGGGGAAGGCAGTAGGTCAGTCCTTCACGGTCCTTCTTCACAGTTAACAGGCGACTAGATGAATGGGTGGACAAGAACCGACTCGCACTGACCAAGACCGTGAAGGATGCCGTGCAGAAGAACTCTGAGAAGTACCTGAGTGAGCTGGCGGAGCAGCCTGAGCGCAAAATCACTCGAAACCAAAAGCGAAAGCATGATGAGATCAACCACGTGCAGAAGGTCCTGGCCCCTCCCCTTCCCCAGGCCCGAGGCCCCTCAGGTCCCCTAACAGCAAAGTCATAGCAGTGCCACAGAAAATCTGGTAGTATGCCAGGGTTTTTCTCTTGTTTATTCATATATAAAAGATGCTCAGCTTATAGAGAAAAGAGGGTTGCCCTCTCTCACACTAAGGAACTGGTACAATTAGGACTCGAACTCAAACTTGAAGTCCAAAGGGAAGGTAAAGAAACTAAGATTACGTCATTTACTTCCTTGTCCAGCACCTCGCTGAGTACTGTAAGATCTCATCTAGGCCTCCCTGATGGTCATGACCACAGGGGAAATGGCTTCTTTTTTTTTGTATGAGGAAGTCGGCTCAGAGATGTTAACTCGGGAAAGTTGAATAGCTGGTTGAAGGAGGGCAGGAGTTACGCCAAACGCTCTTGGCTTGTACGTCAGAGTATTAGGCTTAATCAACTTCATCTGCTGTGCGGGCGGCCGCTTGCTGAGCATCTCAGTATACAGAGGGCACAGGTAGGTTAGCCCGTTAGGAAGTACATTGTCTTGGGGGCCAGGCCCTAACCATGGTTTGGATACATCCTACAGAGGTATCCAAAAATCAGGATTCTTTGAAAAACAGAACGTGTATGTATGAGTGTATGTGTGTATATATACATATATTTCAAAATATTTAGTATATGTATGTATATGCATGATGTGTTTCATGCTTGTATGTGTGTATGCATGATATATGGGGGAGGGGGTATGTGTGCCATGGTTGAGGATGTGCAGACCATAGAGCACCTCTGTGGAGTTGGTCCTCTCCTACCCTTAAGTAGGATCCAGGAATCAAACTCGGGTCTCTAGGATTGCATGGCATGCCCCAGTACCCACCAAGCCATCACAATAACCCTTCTTGTCTTTGTGAGTTTGTCTCATGCAGTCAAGCTAGCCTCAGACTTCCTACACAGCCAAGGCTGATCTTGAACCCCTCATTCTCCGATGCCTACTTCTCAAGTGTAATCTGAGGATTACAGGGGTCATCAAGCCTGGCTATCTGGTTTCTCGAGACTGTAGCCCAGGATGGCCCTGAACTCTGTTCAAGCCAGACTGTTCTGGGGCTTATGTTTCTCCCACTCTGAACCTTTGTTTCTTTTCTACTCCCACTTCCCCTCCCTTCCCTCCCTCCCCTCCTTTCTGTTTTAGAAGCTGGACAGATTTATTAAAAGTTTAAAGGAACAGCCCCAAGGCAGGTGGGCTGTCAAGTTTAGGGAAAGAATCATGCTGTTTAAAATATTCCAGAGGTCAGACACACGGTGGACAGTCAACCACTGTCAGGGAGTAAAGTTTTAGAGAAAGGAGTAAGGAAGCCGAAAATGTTGGGGGCAAGCTAAGGAAGATATGCTTAGAATAGAGAAGAGAAGAGAGAAGCGAGAGGGACAGTTTGGAGAGGGAGCAGCCCCGCAGCCCTGCATTGACTGACAGCTAAGGCTCTGCAGCAGGCTGGAGCAGCTGTGTGCTTCCTTGCAAGCTCTTGGCAAACACAGTGCAGCGATGCTTTTTCTCTCTGGGCACTTGTGTCACCAGGCTGGAAATTTGTTTTGGTGTGGTATGTATAGCATTTACATTCTGTAAAAGCTTTTTAGATTGACATGTATGAGTGTTGTTGCCTGTATGCATGTGTATCCAGTGCCCACAGAGTTCAGAAGAAGGTATTGGATTCCCTGAGATTGGAGTTAAAAATGGTTGTGACGACCATGGGACCGTGGGTGTTGGGAACCAAGTGCAGGTCTTCCACAGAAACAGCAAATACTTGTAACCTCTCAGCCATTTCCCATCCCTTTAAAATGTGTGTGGGGTAAGCATTATTTTGAGGCAGTTTTGTCTGACCTGTGACCCATGAACGCATACACCCAGACATTTTTACTGTCTGCAAGGCCAGCAAGCTTTAGGAAGAACCGTTCTCCATCCCCTGAGCTAGAGAGACTCTAGTTCCAGGGTGGCACTGTCTACTGAACTCTTGGGTTGCTAGTCAATACAGTGGTTCCCCTGGCCACCCGTGGCTCTCCAGTACCAATCTGTACATGTCTAGTTTGACAAAAAAATTTTAATTGTCATGAATTTGAGATCAGATAGTATTTGTAGTTAACTGTTCTCTAGGGCAGAACAGGTTTAAAATGCTGTTCTCTGACTTGAATAGAGTGACTCTCAGTCAGCGGGTAGCGCAGGGTGGGATGAATATTGATGGATGAGTGATTCAACTGTCAGCAAGTTTCAATAGTTATTGGAGACTCTTGTTGGTTAATTGGTTGGATTTTTTTTTTTTTTTGAGACATGGCCTCAAACTTGGTGTGTAGCCAAAGATGACCTTGAACTGGTTCTCCTGCCTCTACTTCCGAAGTGCTGGTATACAGGTGCGTACCACCATGCCCTGTTCTAATTAATGTTCAATTCTAAATAAATTATAACATTGAAGAAAAATAGTGGTTTTGTAGTTCTTTAATGCATTCGCAGAAAAGAATTTTGTTTGTGAACATTGAGAAATGCAGTTTAAAGAGACACCTGAAGAGAAAAATCTTTGTTTCTTGTCTTTGTTGGAATTGGCCCAGCCCAGGGCTACTTTTTCATACCAGTTCTGTGAACCTGGGCAAAATGCTTTCTTTTGTTGTTGTTTTAAACCTGTGAGTGCTCTATCTGCATGTACACCTGTGTGCCGGAAGAGGGCACCAGATCACATTGTAGGTGATCATGAGCTACCTTGTAGTTGCTAGGAATTGAACTCAGGATCTCTGGAAGAGTAGACAGTGCTCTTAACAGCTGAGCCATCTCTCCAGCCCCAAGACTTTGCTTCTTTGTGCCTCAGTTTCCTCTTTTGTATTGTGGTAATAACGAGCACTCTTTGTTACAAAGACTCATTATGAAGGCAAAATGAAATAATGTCTGTAGAGTGTTTGGTAGCCACAGTGGCCCCTGGGCCGTGACCTCATCCCTTTCTGTATGTTTACTCCTTTGTAAGATTGAAATAATTCTCTTCAAGGCCAGGGATAATGGTGCATACCTGTAACCACAGCACTGGGGACCTGAAGTAGGGAAGCTTGGTAGGCGCATACCTGTAACCACAGCACTGGGGACCTGAAGTAGGGAAGCTTGGTAGGCTGCGGTGAGAATTCCTGTAAGATTGGAGTTCTAGGAAAATTCCAGACCAGTGTGATATGCACACTGAGACCCTGTCTCAAAACTGAACATCACAACAACAGCTCAACACACAAAGGAGTGGATCTAGTCAGACACCCAGGTTTGCTTGGGAAGGATGCTGGGCCTTGAAGGACAGGAAAGAGCAAAATCATTACACAAGGAGTCAGGAGCCTGGCCTGCGCTGTGCGACAAGGCAGGACAAGCATGTGTGGCAGAAGAAAAGGAGAGGCACTCGAGAGGCAGAGGCAGTCCGTGTGTGGAAGGTTGGAAGGTGTGGGGGCTGGAAGGAAGGTCTTGATAGCCATGGATTTGAGGGGGCTGAGATGGAGCCAGAGTTTAGGGAACCCTACTCAGTTGTCCAGACCTAAAGTGACAGTGATTATTTGCAGTGGGTCAGAGAAAAAACTCCACAGGAACTGGCTCTAGAGATAACCATGGAGAAGAGAGTTGGCATCCCCTCTGTCAGCCATTGGTTAGGTCAGCTGCCCGGATGAGAAAGAAGTTGTAAGAGTGAGTCGGCCAGTGATAGGCAGTGACATTTAAGAGATGGCCCAGGGAGAAGAGGAACCTAGAGGTAGGTCCTTTCTGTTCACCTACTGCCTGACACCCTATGAGAAGATGGGGAGCCTCAAGGAGCATACCCAGAAGCTGCTGAAGTGTGCTGTCAGGGAGACCCACGCCAGCAGCAGGCCCAGGCCAGCGGGTCTTACTCTGACATGGAAACCGAGATCTGATAATCTCATCTGAGTCTTGCATATGACCCAGTACACAGCTGAAGCTCTTTTGGGAGTTGGAGAATTTGTTTGTCAAAACAGGGTTTCTCTATGTAGCTCTGATTGTCCTGGAATTCTCTGTATACCAGGCTGGCCTCAACTTCCAGAATGCTTGGATTAAAGATATATGTCATCCAGCCAGGGCTATACAGACAAACCCTGTCTCCAAAAAAAAAAAAAAAAGATATATGTCATCACTGCCGGGTTATAGCTGAAGCTCTTAACCTGATTTCAGACCCTGCTTCTCTAGCTCAAGGTCTGGACTGAGGTGTCTGGATGTGTGGGTAGGTAGGCAAATTGCAGAGGAGCCAGCCTCAACCAAGTAAAACAGATGAGATGTTGACATTATTATTTGTTACTGTGCTTACTATTATTGCGAGATCTAGAAGACTTATCTAGAAGATAAGGACTGAGTCCTAGGATGGAAGGGGAACAGTCTTAACAACGTCCATTCATCTCTGTGTACTTCTTACCCCAGACCTATGCAGAGATGGACCCCACCACAGCAGCCTTGGAAAAGGAACATGAGGCGGTAAGAATTAGCAGGTCTAGGGCACTGCCAGAGGGGGTACTGCCTGCCCATTTTCTTGTTCCTAATGAGCTGAGCTGTGCCCTGCCACCTACTCTCTCTGTCTGCAGATCACCAAAGTGAAGTATGTAGACAAGATCCACATTGGGAACTACGAAATCGATGCCTGGTATTTCTCACCTTTCCCGGAGGACTATGGGAAGCAGCCCAAGCTTTGGCTGTGCGAGTACTGCCTCAAATACATGAAGTTTGAAAAGAGCTACCGCTTCCACCTGGTGAGGCTGGGTCACTCGTCCGGGGCAACAGGATGAATCCAGAGACACTTGGGGGCGCTGGGGTAGGGGGTGGGGGGAGACACCCAAGGGACTACTAGAGCCCTAGACTCCTGGGTGTAGTGGTGTTTCCTATAATCCTAGTGCTTAGTGGATGGACAGGAAGGTCAGAAGCTCAGGGTCATCCTCAGTTACATAGTTCAAGGTTGGCCTGGCCTTGGAAGAGATGGCTCAGGGGTTAAGAACATTGAAAGCCGTTGCAAAGGATCCAAGTTCAGTTCCCAGCATCGTCAGGCACCTGTAACTCTGGCCTCTGCTGGAACTTGTATTTATATACATATGAGTATACATATACACACATACACACATACATACATACATACATACATATTGTTAAGAATAAAATATTTTTGTCTGTTTGTTTGTTTGTAGACTGGCCTCTAACTCAAGAGATCCATCTGCCTCTACCCTTGGAGTGCTGGGATTAAAGGTGTGTGCCACCATGCCCAGCTAAAAACTATCCTTGTTAAAAGAAAGAGGGCTAGAGAAATGGCTCAGTGGTTAAGAGCACTGACTGCTCTTCCAAAGATTGTGAGTTCAATTCCTAGCAACCACATGGTGGCTCACAACCATCTGCAATGTGATCTGATGCCCTCTTCTGGTGTGTCTGAAGACAACTACAGTGTACTCACATACATAAAATAAATAAATAAATCTTAAAAAAGAAAAGAAAGACGGAGGGCTGGAGAGAGGGCTCAGCAGTCAGGAGCACTGGCTGTTCTTCCAGAAAACTTAGGTCTAGTCCCCAGTCTGCACACTGGCTCACAGCTGTCGATAACCCCAGTTGTAGGGATCCAGCATCCTCACACAGACAGACATATGGGCAAAAGACACTGATGTACATAGAATGAACAGATTAACTTAAGAAAAAAGAGAAGCAGAGACAGATGGATCTCTGAGTTCAAGGCTGGCCTGGCCTTCAGATGAATTCCAGGACAGCCAGGGCTACACAGAAAAACCCTGTATTCAAAATACAGACAAAAACAAAAACAAACAAGCCAAAAAACAAGAAAAGGAGGGAAAGAAGAAGAAGAAAAAAGGAAAGAGCTCTCTCTTTCTGTTTCCAGATCACTACTGGTCTCTCTTCAGACCTCAGTTTCTTCTACAGAATGGAACCAAATTATCCAATCCCTTGCCTTTACCAAGGCCTGGTGGTAGGCTCCATATGAAGAAGCGCTTTACCACAGCTGCCAGGAAGGGGGCGCTCTTCACTAGCTCTGCAGGATGTCTCCCAGAGCTGGACCTAAGGCGGATGACTGAGGGTTAGGAAGGAGCTTGAGCAAGGTATCAGCTTTGTGCGCAAAATAGATCCTATTCTACTGATGAGGAAACCAGGGTCACTGGATACAAGGTGTTATATGTAGGTGTGGCCTGCAGATGGCCAAGCTGAGAGTTAGACTCGGCCAGACTGGTGAGTGAAAACCACTTGGCAGAGACCCAGAGGTCTGAAGTGTGTCCCTCCCTGGGTCCCCAGGGTCAGTGTCAGTGGCGGCAGCCCCCCGGGAAGGAGATCTATCGGAAGAGCAACATCTCTGTGTATGAGGTGGACGGCAAAGACCATAAGGTGAGCTGGTGCCCTGGGCTGGTGTGGGACTCAAGCTATCTTCTGGGTCGATATACTACCTCTGCCAGGCAGAGGCCAGCCCTCAGGGAGTATCTGTGTCTACGCTTGGCCAAATGAGGTCTCACGGCCCTTGGTGCTTGGCCTGGGTTGGTACACAGTGAGCACAGCCTTAGGCCAGGTCTCCCGACCGTTTCTGGGGACTCCTCTTCTGACAAGAGTGGTTTTGTGTGGGTAGTTGTGGAGCCTGGAGACAGACTGTCTTGCCTAAGGGTGTTCTTTAAACAGCTTCCTCTTTCTGTGTGACCCAAAGATACTTGCCTGGAAGTATAGAGATTTCCTATTGCACTCTGAAGCTGTTGAGTTCCTACTTCTCACCAGAATGATCCTACTGGGTGCAGGGATAGGCTTTGAGGTCTGCTCTCCCTTGCATGCGGGGTCTGAGAGAGCTTTAGCAAGTATTTGAGTTTCCCCTGAAGGCTTGTGTAGTACAAGGTGAAGGGGACAGGCTTCTCAGAGTACCATGTCACTTCCTGGCTGGCCTCAGACAAGTTACCTAATCTTGTTTTGTTCCTGTTTCCGCATCCATAAGACGAGTCATAATTATTTACCTCATCTGTTTACACAAATGAGACCACAAATGTCAGGTATGTAGCACGTGCCTAGCATCTAGTAGGCTATTAGTAAACAAGACCTTTGTTGTCTTTGGTGACCTTTGGAGTTCAGGTGGCCCTGTACTGGGGAATCCCTACTGAGCCTGGTTCTTGCCAGCTACTCTGGCTTCCTTTTGCATGAACTGTTAGGATGACGGAAGGGGCTCCCACTCAAAACTGGGGGTGTTTACCAGCTCCACCTTCTGTCAACTTTGAAGCCAGCCTCCTAAGCCACATCAGCCTAGCAGTGCTGGGCTCACACAGTCTTAGATTGGATAAGAGCCAAAGTGAGGAGTTATCAAAAACCTGGCATCCTCTGTGTAGACTCTCGCCTCTAATCCTAGCACCCAGGAGGCTGAGGAAGAATTGCTACAAATTTGAGGCCAACCTTGGCTATAGATTGTCTAAAGCCTAAATGAGAAGAGCTGGGTGTGGTGGCACACACCTTTAATCCCAACACCTGGGAAGCAGAGGTAGGCGGATCTCAGAGTTCAAAGCCAGTCTAGTCTACAATTCTAGATGATAGCAAGACCTTTTCTCAAAAAGAAAAAATATAAAGTAAATAAAAAGCAAACAAACCCCCAAGACCCTTTAAATGTACTAGGAACCCAATCACAAGGTGTTACTGTCTCTCCCAGTGCTGGCCCTTGCAGGCCTCTGTGTCTGTTAGACTGGGGCCAGCTGCTGTGCCCTGCTGCAGACGCCCAGGCCTCTCCAGTTGCCAGCGGCTCCTTAGCAGCTTTGCACTGACTGCTTCCGGCTCACCTGTGACGAGGCAGAGCCTGGGCCCGGCTGAGTCTGCGCCCTGCATTCACCAGCCTTGGAACCTAAGCCATTTTTCCTCTGAGCCTCAGCTTCCTGCTCTGAAATATAAGATAATGACTGTAAAGATTGACAATGGTTATGTATGTCAAGCCCTACCCTTTATTTGGCCCTGAAAAGTGGCTGGGTGGCTCAACAGGTGAAAGTGCTCGTTATGTAAGCCCGGCGGCTGGAGTTTATCCTGAGACCCAAAATGGAAGGCGAGAACCAACACCCAGAAGTTGCTCTGACCTTCACATGTGTGCCATGATGGGTGTCCCTTTCTCACTAACAATATTTAATATTTTTAAAAGTGTCAGAGAGTTGGGCATGACGACCTTTAATTCTTGGACTCAGGAGGCAAAGGCAGGCAGATCACTTTGTGTTTGAGGTCAGATCTGCAAAATAAATTCCAAGCTAGCCTGGTCTACATAGTGAAACCCTGGATGGATGGATGGATGGATGGATGGATGGATGGATGGATGGAAGACAGGCAGGCAGGCAGGCAGATAAGTGGAGCTGGTCTGCACAGTGAGACCTCCCAGCTCAACCAAAGACTAAAAAGGTAAGCCATGACCTGTCCAGCTGTCCTGCTCCTGTTGGTGCCAACAGACTCTGCTTTAGCCTCCTGTCCACCTCACTGACTGGATGACTCTTTATGCTTTGAAACCTGGATTCTGAGGAGGGGCCTCCTTCCTTTGCCTGACTCTGGCTCCTCTGTGCAGCCTGGTACTTAGAGAGGTGCAGAGTAGCTGCCCGCCGGCCCTGTACGTGTTTGCTCACTGTCTCTACCTTTTATCCCTAGATATATTGCCAGAACCTGTGTCTGCTGGCCAAGCTTTTCCTGGACCACAAGACCTTGTATTTTGATGTGGAGCCCTTTGTCTTTTACATTTTGACAGAAGTAGATAGGCAAGGGGCTCACATCGTTGGCTACTTCTCTAAGGTACTAGCCTGGAGAGGGGGTGTTATTAGCTAGAATGGGGGCTAGCACTCCCAAAGAACCTGAATACCACATACTCTACAGGAGAAGGAGTCCCCAGATGGAAACAACGTGGCCTGCATCTTGACCCTGCCTCCCTACCAGCGGCGTGGCTATGGGAAGTTTCTCATCGCCTTCAGTGAGTAGCTGCAGCAGCCTAGGATCACGGGCTGTAGTTGGGGATGCTGAGGGCTGGGGTGGGGACAGGCTGGATCCTTAAGAGTCTTTCTGCCACTGCCAGGTTATGAGCTCTCTAAGCTCGAGAGTACAGTAGGCTCCCCAGAGAAGCCACTGAGTGACCTGGGCAAACTCAGCTACAGAAGCTACTGGTCGTGGGTCCTGCTGGAGATCCTGCGAGACTTCCGGGGCACGTTGTCTATCAAAGATCTTAGGTAAGAGCCTTGGTTTCTAGCCAGGTCCAAAATAAACTGTCCCGTTAGGGACCTTATGAAGGATCTCTTGGAGTCCTACAGGAAGGGGATCTCCTAAGATGAGTGATGGCTTTTGTCTCTCATCTCTTTGCGGATTCTATGCTCGAGTCCTTCCCTACAGCCAGATGACCAGCATCACCCAGAACGACATCATCAGCACCCTACAGTCCCTCAACATGGTCAAGTACTGGAAGGGCCAGCATGTGATCTGCGTCACACCTAAGCTGGTAGAGGAACACCTCAAAAGTGCCCAGTATAAGAAACCACCGATCACAGGTGTGTGGAGTGCCACTGTGTGCAGTGTGTGTGTGTGTATGTGTTAGCGTGTGCGCATTTGTGGGTGCCTGTGTGGGATAAGAACCAAGGACTCTTTTTTGGCTGTTACAAGATCCTAAACCAGCTGAACCAGTTTCTAGGATGGCAGCCCAGAGATGGTTACTCATTCCTGGGATCCCCTCCCCCGAGGTCCAAGGCTCCCTTTTGTTCTTATCCTGTGAAGGTGAAACCTGGCCTGCGCCCAGAGGAGCAGCCAAGCGTAAGCAGGCTAGCGTGGCCCAGAGGCCCCGCTCACCTGTTATGTCTCTGTTCCCCCACAGTGGACGCTGTCTGCCTCAAGTGGGCACCCCCAAAGCACAAACAAGTCAAGATTTCCAAGAAGTGAGTGGCCTGTGCCCTGCTTTGCATCTGCATTTCCCGGCCTCTGACCTGTAAATATGTGTACAGACCTGTTTTGTGTCATTTATTAATAAAGTAAGTTCTGCTGGTGCACTGGACTTTGGAGGTACGCAGAGAAGCCAAAGGGTGATATTCTTCATTCACCTCACACACAGCCAGCTGGGTTAAAACCTTGACTCCTTGCTCTTTTTATTCCTCGCCCTGATCCCAGCCCCAGCCAGCTCCGGTGGGGGCTCAGTCCTCCGGAGTCCAGGAGAGTGAGGCCAAGCCCAGGAGGCAGGAAGAGGACAGTGAGGGCTCATGAGGCAGCTGGGAAGGGCTGGAGGCCGCTGTCTGCAGCAGCGAGCTAGACAGCTGCCCTGTGCGCCAGAGACAGGTGGAAGGGAGGACTTGGTTTCCCAGCCGAGGCTTCTGGGAGCTCCACGGGAGCCTAACCAGTAAGCTGCAGGTAACAGAGAAAGGAGGCGAGAGTTCCCGCTCACTCCACAGGCTGTAAACTTCTCAGCCCTAGGTTATAATCCCAAAGAGCAAATGCAGAAGAGTGGGCTCAAAGATCAAGTTGGCGTGCTGCCCTCCCGAACAGGCACATGTCCTTGGGCGTGCTGTGGTCCAGAAGTATGGTCAACTTTGAGGGTTAAATAGCTTAATGTTCACGCCAAAGGCAGAAGAGGCCCAGGATCAGACAGAGTGGCAGGATGAGTATGGGCCTTAACAGTTCCTGGGCTGCGGCCGAGCTGAAGACAGAATGGTGGTTGCAGAGGTGGCTGTCCGGCTGGGACTCCTGAGTCTTGGGGGTGACTCGAGGCTGGAGCTCTGCCACGTGGTGGTGGATCCAGGAAGCGTAGGCAGAAGTCAGAGTGTAAACTCCAGGCCTGTTGGGGGCACCACAGGCATCACCCCAACTCACAATGCCTGCCAAATACCACAGGCCCTCCACGGGACAAGAGAGCGGGCCCCCAGAGTCACCCTAAGGAAGAAAAAGTCGTCAGGGCATGGATGGCTTTGTTTGGCCAGTCTGCCATCCAGGTCAGCTCCACTCGGCCCTCACCACCCAGCGCACACGTGTCTCCTGTTACCTGGCAAGCATCCTTGCCTCCCTTCACATAGCCAGCACACAGCATGTCCTGCTGGATAGTGTGGGGTTCCTCAGGCACCGAGTTAATGTTGTACAGGCAGCTACAGGTTTCACGGCTGATGAGTGGTACCTCTAGCTGCTGCAGAGGCCTGGGAGTCTGGAGGCTCACTGTGGGGACAAAATGTGCTTACTCATGGTCCCCAATCTCTGTCAGACTCTCTTCCTTGACCTTTGGCACCCAGTGCCCCACCTTACCTGAAGGAGCCACATGACCCCATCCTGTGACAGTACAGTGAAGGCCATTGGGAAAGGAGGCATTGGCCGCCGGGAGGCAGATGGGTCTGATGTAGCGGGAGAAGGTGACTGGGCTGCTGAGGCGGACGAGTGCTATGTCACCCTGGGAGCCCTCTTCTCGGTAGCTTGAGTGGGAGATGATCTGAGCCACTGTGTGAACCACAGTGTCATTGCTGTAGGAGTCCAGCTGGTGAGCTCCCAGCTTTATCTCATACTCTTCCCTGCTGTGTTCTCTGCAGGCAGAGGGGCAAAGAGTAGGACCTGGGCGACCGCCTCTGTCCTCCCACCCCGTTCTTTATGTTGTCCTCCCCCAGGTTCTGATCGCAAGTAGCACTCACGGCCTAGTTCTACCCCATGCCCCTCACCCTTCACTTTTACCTCACATTGGTTTCTTTTTTTTCTTTTTTCTTTCTGAAACAGGATCTCACTGTGTATCTTGGGGTGGCCTGGAACTCTGTATACCAACCAGGCTGGCCTTGAACTCACAGAGATCAACCTGCCTCTGCCTACCAAGTGCTAGGATTAAAAAAAGCATGACCTCTTTGTGTGGCCTAAGAATACTGATACTCAGGCTGGAGAGATGGCTCAGAGGAGCAGAGGTTAAGACCTCTGCTATTCCAGAGGTCCTAAGTTCAATTCCCAACAACCACATGGTGGCTCACAACCATCTGTAATGGGATCTGATGCCCTCTTCTGGTGTGTCTGAAGACAGTTACAGTGTGCTCATATACATAAAATAAATAAATCTTTTTTTTTTTTATTTTAAAAAGGATACTGATACTCCTAAGCCCACAGCAGGAACTGGTCCGACCTATGACCTGGCCTGACCCATGACATGTTTGTTGAGTCTAATGTATTCCAAACTGGCCTTAAATTTACTATGCAGTAGCTATGGATGATTCTGAACTTGCGGTCCTGCCTCCACCTCCCAGGTACTAAGATTTCAGGCCCATGCCACCGGAACCGTTTCCCACCCACTTTTGATCTCCCTCCGCCCCTCCGCCGAGTTGGTACCTGGGGAAGCAGTGAGCAGCTGACACCACCCACTGACTTGACACGAGAGACCCGCCACAAACGTGGACACCAGCGTAGGTGATGCTGACCTGCCAGGGCCACTGACCAGGCTTGGCACTGCCACCACCAGTGATGCGTGGCTGGATGACTGCACCACAGGAGGCTGCTCAGGGAAAAGGTGGGGGGAGGTCAGGCCCTTCTGTGGCCCCCACAGCAGTCTTTAGCCATGCCACCCTGACACCCTGAGGCTTGGTTCAGAGCCTGGGAAATGCACTCATACTCAGACCCCTCCCCCACCGTGGCTCTGCAGCTGTGTCCTAGGAGTTCAGTGCCCCAGCTGGCTTATTCAAGTGTCCTTTTAAGCCTTCTTGCTTTCTCTCCAGTCTACCCCTTATAAATCTGAATATATAAACCACAAAATCTGGCCAAATCAGTCTTGCTGAACTCTTCATGGCTTCATACTGATGTTAAGATACATCCCAAGGGCAGGAGAAGTAAGGCCTCTTGCAAAGGACTGTTTTTGATTCCCAGCAACCACACGACAGCTCACTACTGCCCCTAAGTCTACTTCCGGGACATCTGATACCTTCTTCTGACCTCCAAAGGCATCAGGCATTCATGTGACACACAGGCATTTATATAAGCAAACTACTTAATTTTAAAGAATTAAGAAAAAACATTCCAGATACCTATGGCATTACCCTCTGACTACCCGCAGCACCCTTGTCACATACATTGGACCATTCACTCCTCACCTCTGGATCTTTGTTAAGACCAGTCACTCTATTCTGAATGCCTTTCCCGCCTTTCTCCACTAGGCTAGAGAGCCGTCCAAGCACACAGCCCCTCCACAGCCTGCTAAAATCAAGCCGGCTAAGTCACAGGTGTCGCTCTCCATATTGTCCGGGCTGACACCTGTTCTCATGCCTATGACTGTTCCAACTGCGCCAACCCGAGCATTACCTAGAGACACGCCTGTTTCCACCCTATCCCTGCATTTGCCGGGCACACAAGAGCTATGGATGTGGCCAAACACTGAAAAGAAATTGGATTCCACAGGTTGGGGACCTCCCCGCTAAGCTAGCAGTTGGCAGAGAAAACACCTAGCCAGCCTCTTCCTTCATTCCCTCATAATCATGACAATGGCTACTACTCGGAGTGAGGCTGAGGCCAGTCAAGGCTCCAAGGGGCTTTCACTTCCCAATCTCCCGGGTCCTCCTTACAGCCCTAGAAGAACTGAACTGACAGGTTTTAAAGGCAAAGAAAAAAAAAAAAAAACCCTGGAGCTTAGAAAGATAAGGAGGCAAGGCCACTAAATAGTTATGCTCAGACTGGAAACCAGTCTGCACTGGAGCTGGTCCGTGTAGTTTCCCTCAGAACCACCTCACGTACCCACACTGGGAGTCAGGCTTCCACTATGCCCTGGGACAACTCACTGCTTCTCTTTACCTCAGTTTCCTCATAAAACAAGAGCCAAGATTCCATACACTCAGAGCTGCTGGGACACTTAGTGTGGCTAGGTGAGCAAGCTCAGCTGGGCGACAAGCGCTCCACAACCCGCGGGGGGGGGGGGGGGGGACTCCGATCCGCCCGCTTGCTCTGCCCTCACTCCCCCAAGTCCCACAGAAAGTCTCACCTTCAGTCCCGTCAGCTCCTGGAGGGAAAGAAAGAGAGGAGTTGGCAGGGAGGCCCGACCTGAGTCCCCGGACCCCTTCACGCCAACCGCTTTCCCAAAGGGTGACTCCTTGTTTAGGGGGACTAACAAGAGGAGAGGGGTAAACAGTAGGAACCCCGAGATTCGTGAATTCAGGACGAGGCTGCGTTCCACACGGGGTCTGCCTGCTCTCCCCGGAGATTTCTCCAGCCCTCCCTCCCCGCTGACCCACACTCACCGATGCTCGACTGAAACAATCCGATAAGGAGCAGAATGGTCACAGCTTCCAGCTGCCCGGGTCCTAGGCCCACCCTTAGGGCCATGACCCAGGACAAGGGCCCCGGAAGGAGACTCTGGGTCGAAAGGGAAGGACTGGAAGGCTGGTTTTGAAGGCAGGGTCTAGGTGTGGGCTCAGAAGTGAGGAATCCCAGGATCTAGGCTGGGAAGGTGAAGCAGGCTTCTCCGCAGGAAATGGCCACGGGGAATGGAAGACGGGACACGCCTTTAGTCTCTGCAGTGACCAGTGTGGACCTGTTCTGCCTTACAACCTGGTCAACACAGAGACCTGGCCAGGCACTTCGGCAGGGATCAACTACCTGTGGGCTCCTCCCTCAGCCACGCCCTTCTCTGGGAAAGCAGGCCCTTTTTTTTTCCTGCTTCTGACCTCCGTGGTCCTTTTCAGGATCCTTTCGCAGTGGGGGGAGGGGTGGTGCTTTTGGTAAAGGACAACTGATCCTGGCCAGTGGAGAGCAGTCCAGAGCAGGACGGGAAACCCTAAGGGCCAGTCTTCTTGGTCTCTCAGTTATCACCCCTCTCCCCCAACCTGGCCTGGTCTAGCCTTTATTAATGTAGCATAGCCACTGCTCACCCGTTCCTTCCCTCCTCAGGCCAGGTAGCTAAGACTAGGACAAGGGGGAATGCCCCAGGCCAAGGCCATTCCTGGCAGGCCCTCTGTAAAAACAACACCTTCCTGCAGGTGTTGAGCATGTCTGGCTATTGACAATCATCCAATAAGTATTTGCTAAGTACCTACCTGTGCACCGGGCACAAGTGACAGACTGTACCATCCATGACCTCCTTGAGATGATGATGACGTAGGGATGTCAGACTTGAATCAAATAACAAAAGGCAATCATTGAATCATTTCAAATTAGGAGCCTTGACAGGCAAAATAAGTGGGGCTCTCAACTACACGGCAGCTGCAGGGATCCTGGAAGAAGAACACTAGGGACCAAATCCTTAGAGGGCATGGCAGGATGCCAACAGAGCACAGCCACCAAAGTTGGGCCAGGTGTGGCAGGCAGCACACGCCTTTAAAGCCAGCCATCCTTCATCCCCACTAAGGCAAGGGCAAGCAGATGTCTGTGAATTTGAGGCTAGCCTGGTCTACATAGCAAGTTCTAGGATATTCAAGGCTACATAGAGAAACCCTTCCCTTAAAAAAAAAAAAAGGCAAAGCTGGGGTGTTGTAGATAGGGTAGGAATTCAGGGAAGGGGCTGGGGAAGGCTCAGTGGTAAATCAGTTACTGGGCAAGCACAAACACCCAGGTTCAGATCCCTAGCTTTATGCAAAAAGTGAGTGTGGTGGGCCAGGTTTGCAAACCCAGGACAGTCCTGGGTGGGAGGCAGCAGCTGGCTTTGCTGGCCAGCCAGTCTAGGTGAAGCAGCAGCAAGGTGCAGGTTCAGGGAGAGCCTGCCTCCAGTCCGGGTGGAGAGCCCCAGCCTCAGAATGTGCTTCTGTGGGTGCATGCGTGTGCGTGTACACACAAGTAACAGGGCCGCAAGGAGTTCGCGGAAACAGCCCGCATGCCTGCAGTCAGTGGGGAGGACATGAGCTAGGCTCGAGCTGGAGGGAAAATTGACCCTTCTTCCTCTACCGTCTTCTGGAAGCCTCGGCCAGCAGCTGGATTCCAGCCCAGCCCTGTGTCCGAGAATTCCTGGAGGGGGTGAATGGGAGAGGTTGACTTTGGAGGGAGGGAGGGGCGAGACTTTGGGAGTCACGTGTGGTGTGTTTAGGGAAAGGATGAGGCAGGTCAGTGTGGGGCACCGGGAGCAGGTGGATGCATGCACTTCCTCGAGGGCCTGGAGGACATTCGCTGTGGTACCTAACAATGGAGGAAAAGCCTCTAACAGCACCCACCCTCCTGAGTCTCCCAGGACCACCTTCCAGTGGTCTACAGTACTCTAGGTCTCCTTCCCCACTCTCCGCCTGTATAACCGACTGTGACTCCACCCCCCACTCTCCAGGCAAACCCTGTTTGCCCATCAGACTTCCGCTTGTTTTTTGGCTCTTCAGTGTTTGCTCCTTCTGTGCTCAAACCTCATTCCTCCTCGGACCGCTTTTTGACCCGAGTCAAGGAGTGTTTCGATGCCACGGGGAGCACTTGGTGAACTTGTGATCCCAGGCTCCGGTTGTCACGCTTTGCCAGTTAGCAAGTGATGTGGATCCAGTTAACTATTTGCATGCAGGTGGCCCAGATCCTGGGGCACTGGTCAGGACATGCAGGAGGGAGTCTCTTTAAAGGTGCAGAGGTTCTTGTGTTTGTGTGTGTACATTATACATTAGGGTGTATATTTGGGGCTAGCTTTCACATCCCAAGGCTTCCTAGTCTCGCACATACAGAGCCAGGACTGAGGTATGCTCCAGGTGCTGGGGACACTAATTCCAATGGAGAGGTGACACACAACCAGCTGTCCACCTAACCTCCCCCGCCCAGAGGCAGGAATGAGGGAGCAGCTGCCACGTTATAGGGGACACATTTCCTGGGATCCCAAGGCCTGAGTCACCAAGAGGGTAGAGCCCTGTCCTTGGGGCTTTCCCCTCGGCTCTGAGGCGTTCAGCACCTCTGTAGCCTAAGAAATGCCACAGAGCCACGTGTCTATATTTACATCTTTATTGTCTGTTCCTCCTCCACCCCCAAGGATTCTTAGATTCAAAGTAGCCAGCACTGAGGTCCAATTATCTGCAAGCTGATGCAGTAGAGGTGGAAGAGGCCCTCTCCAGGCCTGGGAGGTAGCCGGTTGGGCCACATTCCAGCCCTGATGGGTGGTGTGAAGAGGAGCCAGGCTCTCAGAGAGGGATCAGTAGAGCCAGTAGGAGGAGCAGAAGCAGAGCGGCAACCTCGGGAGAGCTTGCAGATCCCGCCAAGTCTTGGGGACAGAGGTCATTGCCTTCGGGAGGCCAGTAGGAGGAGCCACTGAGCTGAAGAAAATGGGCTTCTCCCACTGTTTGCGATATCCACGTTGCTTCAGGGCCAACGGCTGCAAACAGCTCCCGGCTACCTCGAACAGCCATGCCCACGAGAACCCAGGGTCCTCCCTCAGTCTGGCACAGGAGGGGAGGCGCTGAGGTCACCTGCAGAGTTGGAGCCAAGGCCAAATGAGTTACCCTTCCATCTGGTTCTTTTAACTTCCCTAAGGTCCAGCCACAAAGCACTGCCTATCTCACCGGTAGGAATCCCAGTTCCTGGTCTAGCTCCTATCTGGAACCCAATACCAAGAAACTACAATTCTATTAGAAATAGGGTCTAGTTGCCCAGAACTACCTTTCCCCTCCCTGGTCCAAGATCACTATGCCCCAGTACCTCACATCTATCCTCCTGCTCCTCTGAATAGAGGACACAGAAGGTCCCAGGAGTCAGAATGCCCTGATGAAGGCAGTGACAGAGTCGTGGTGTCAAGATGGAGACAGCAGCAGCTACCGGAACTAGAGAGGAGAGAGAGCTGTAAAGGGTTCTGGCCAGAGGTTACTCCTCCTTATTCCCATGACCCAAGGACTCTCACCTCTGTCCTGTGGGTCCTTCCAGCCCAGAACCCAGCAGCTGGCCCCTGGGGGAACACCCCCTGAATGTAGACAGATAGGAAGAGATGATGGGGAGGGTTCCACCCGAGAGTTCAGCTCCAGTAGGGCCAGGGGAGGTCTAAGTCCCAAGTGCCGGGGCAGACGGATGCTGATAACAGACCGAGATACCTGGTGGCCCTGTGGGAAGGAGCTGACCCCTGCCCGGCCCAGATATACTTCAATGTAAGGCACTGTTGTCGAGCCCAGCCTGTGAGAATAGGAACCAGTATCAGAACCAGCATCCTATCTTATTTCTTTGATAGCTGGTGAAATCCTTCCCAGCAGAAGGGAAGAATGGGTCTCCAGGACCACCCACCAACCGCTCTGTGATTCCGCTCTCTCATCTAACCAAACCAAAACATCCCAACAAAAACACTCATGGTGCTTCCTTGCGCTATGTGAGCCCGAACGTGATGACATCCTAATGCTGAAAGAATTCTTCATCTATCACCCAATTTCCCTCACCTTGCCCCCTAGCTAGGAGAGACCCACCTGAGAATACAGTGAGTGGCCACTAGGACCCAGCCTGGGGCCACCAGAACCCCAGCACAGGCTCTGTCACCAGTCACATGCACCTCCGTCAGCCAGGGCCACAATACACCAGCTGGAGTGGATTTTGGCCTTAGGCCACAGGCTGGAGAGAGGAGACGGACGTGTCAGTGGGATGCCCCCTGAACATCTTACCAGGATCTAAGAATTAGCAGGAACTTCCGAAGCCTCACAGACCCCTACTCACCACCGTGCTCAGTGTGTGGGGGACAAGTCTGTTTCTCAGTCTCCTCCCCCTCAGGGCCCCAGTCCCAGGTTAGCTGGTCCTCCAGGTAAGCTCCCCGAGTGACGTGACGGATCCAGATTCCATGAGTCTGCATGGGGGAAAAGGCTCGGGGTCGGAGACAACCATTTGAGAGGGTTCTGTATCCAGCCAGGAACCATGTCCCCTCCTCACGACACAGAAGGCTCCAACCGGAATCTTTCTGCAGGCAAACAGTATTTATTACTCGCATGAGTGCAGGCTGCGGGCTTATGGATTCTCAGCTCTGGGAGCTTTGCAGGGATCCCGAGTCTCCTTTTGTGCAGGAATTCTTCAAGCCAAGTTCTAACACTGATTTGTGTAAAACTCCAGCCCTCACTTGACAAACCCCAATACCTTCTTTCCCCACCGCTCTTCCTCTCTCTCTCTCTCTCTCTCTCTCTCTCTCTCTCTCTCTCTCTCTCTCTCTCTCTCTCTCTCGTTCGTTTTTGAGACAGGGTTTCTCTGTATAGCCCTGGCTGGCCACAAACTCTGAGATCGCCTACCTCTGCCTCCTGAGTGGAAGGATTAAAAACGCAGTGCACTTGGTTTCAACTCTCTCATAAAATTGACAAGCTCAGGTTGGGGAGATGGCTCAGTTGGTAAAGCATTAGGTTCACAAGGATCCGGGCTTAGATTCCAACACTCATATTTTTAAAAAGAAGGAATACTATGGATGTAGTGGTGTACACTCAGGCAGAGTTTGAGGCCAGCCTGATCAACAAACTAAGATTTTTTTTTTTAAATAATTTTTAAATTTTATGTATTTTTATTTTATTTGCATTGGTGTTTTGCTGTATGTATGCCTGTGTGAGGTGTCATACATTGGAATTACAGACATTTATGAGCTGCCATGTGGGTGCTGGGAATT